>NC_143563.1:76535000-76835000 GCF_054136105.1 Typopeltis vanoorti | reverse complement strand
TACATCATCTTCATTGACTATTGCTCTTCCAAGACTTACATCATTAGTAAACAACTGAATATTTCCCCTCAGATAATTTCTTGTACCATTCATGTAAAAATTAAACAGCAGAGAACCAAGTACTGAGCTGTGTAGCATACCACCACCAGTTACCTATCTTCTCCTGGGCTCAACTCCCATAAATTGCTCTTATCTGTCACTTTCTAATTCAAATTATCAGCTTGAAATCCATCCCTGCTTGCTCCGATATGCAGCCAAGTTCCATGTAGAATCCTGTCAGATGTCTTTGCTAAGTCCAGTAGTATCACTTTGTAGCTATTTCCTTTTTCCAATTCAATTGTCACTTTATTATAAAAAGTAGGCAAAATCACTAAAGCAAGACCTACCCTTCAGTATCACGTTATCATATTATTAAGTATCATATTCATGTTCACCCAGTCCTGAATTCTGTCTTTTAACAACTTCTCAAATTAAATCTATAATTTGCTGCTTCTGTCCTCTGAATCCCTGTCTTAATGCATTTCTACTCTTTTTGTCTTTAATTCTTCTACTATCATTGGCAAATACCTCCTCCCACTCTGTTCCCTATATACTGCCACTTCAGGTAATGCTATATGCTTGCTGTAAATGCTATCTCCCTTGCATTCTGTTGTTGTATTTTCCTCAGCCAAATCACACTAATGCCTACAACGTTTGGCCAAGTTGAGCTAGCCAAAGTCAAAAACTGCTCCCTTATTCTGAATACTTATGTCATTAGTAGACATAAACTGCAATACACCCTCTTTTTCATCCCACAACTTATATATTCATCATTTGGTGATTACTCTCCCACATGCTCACCCCTAAGTTATCTGGATCTGCACTTGCCTGCATCTTCCCCTCCAAACATTCTAGTTTATCTGACTTTGCACTTCTGAACTCTCACTGACCAATACTTTATCAAAAACATCTAATTCTAAATCCATTGAAATGCAAACTATCTTTTTCTTATATAAGTCTTTCCTTCCATCAAACTCACTCCACACATCCACTGAGTCCACACCATTTCTCCTGCACAACCTATGCACAAATCCATTTGCAGTCATAGTTGTTCATCTCAGCTCATCTGTGTCATTCTGTTGCAGTATAGATCCACCATAACTTTTACTTTCTTGCACTTTTTATTTACTTACATTAACAACAAAAAATTATACCAGTTCCCCAAAGATGTTTTATTTATTATTATCAGAGACATCCAGAAAGTCAAGGACTCATCGAAAGAGTCTATAAATCACCCAAACTGGCTGTCATACCTTCTCTTTATTCATTCATACTAGATGCATTCACTATCCCTAAAGGAAAACTTTTCCACTCACTCACTGCTTTGTGAGAGAAAAACGTAGCTCTTACCTCTTTCTTGACTGTGAACAACCTTAACTTTCATGGATGCCCTTGTGTTTTCTCCCCACCTTCCATATAATGAAACATTTCATCCGACACTATCCTATAATACCCATTCAAAAGTTTATAGACCTCTATCATATCATATCACCCTTTTTTCTCCTGTTAACCAGAGTCTGTAATCCACATACTCGCAATCTGTCCTCATAATTTAAATATCATAATCTGGATATAATCTTTGTAACTCTTCTTTCCACCCTTTCCACAACTTCTTTATCTCCTTGGAACCAAGGAGGCCAAATCTGCACACAAAAATCCAGGTGCGATCTTATCGAGGCCTTATAAAGAGGCAAAATGACTTCCTTATCCAATTCCTATCTACCATTATGCCAAGATCCCTAGCCTCATCAGTTTGTTGTAGCACAACCCCCACTAATATAATATGCTGCCAGACATCTCATCATGCTAAAGTGCATAACTTTACACTTACTAACATTAAACTGACAGCCATTTTTGTTTGCCGAAATTTGCTCTTACTATCATTTTGTAAGTGCTGGATAGCAGTAGCATTCCTAATTGCCCTGCCTGTCTTTGCATCATCAGCAAACAGTTGCACATCTCCTGTTAGACCTTCCCTAATGTCATTAATGTATAGTCAAGAGTTTATATTCCAATCCCATAGTCTCCAGTTTATGCAACAACCTTTCGTGCAGTATCCTATCAAATGCCTTGGCAAAATCCAACATTATCATAGTGTATCCATTCCCCTTATCCAACTCAGCTGTAAAATATGAACAAATTACTAATGCATGACTTTAGTAAACCCATGCTACTCCTTGCAGAATATAGCTTGTTTGTCTACCCATTTCTGTATGTAAGTTCTTACCAACTTTTCTAAAATCTTCACTAGCACAACAGAGATACTGATTGGTCAGTAGCTAGAAACACGTTTTTACACCACTCTTGTACAATGGAACTATCATACATTCCTTCCATTCCTGTGGTATCATTCCTGAGCTGAGACTCAAGCTATACAAACATGTGAAAGGCCTAGTCAATTTGGTTAAGCATTCCTTTAGCAGACATGTTGATATTCCATCTCCAGGTTATGCAAGAGCTCTTCAACTTCATTTTCATGCACCTCTTAACTCTTCATCCAATGCAACAGTAGCACTGTGCACTATGTTATATACACCTGGTTGATATATCTTAGCAATGTGAGCACTCATTAATTGAACAATCCCATTAGCTTTTGACACTACAGTACCATCTGCATTCAGTAAAGTTATTCTTCCACATTCATTCTTTCTTTCTTTTGCTTGTGGCATAATGATAAAATTCTTTTGGATTTCCTTTAGCTTGCATAGCCAATATTTTTTCATACTCCAATTTAGCTTTCAGCACATACTCTTTACTTTTTTGACCTGAGCTTTATAGAAGATGTGGAAAGAATATTGTGAGAATAAGAGTGAGAGGAGTTATGAACACGATATTCTTTCCACATCTTCTTCATGTGTATCTCTTTCTTAATAAGGTTTCACATCCATTCCTCTCCCAACCTATTTATTCTTCAAACACTAGGGATACATTATGTATGTTTCTTTTTCTATTTTATTCATAAATATATATAAATGGTTCTAGAGTTACAGACTAGGCTTTGCATAGTAATGTTAAAATGTTTCCTGCATGGAGTTCAAAGGACTGATCGCATGAGTGCAGCACTACACCAAAGAACCCACTGTCTTATGCTGTTTAATCCACCACTTCACTATGTCATCTGTTGCTTCCCAATAATATTTTTGTATTTTAATTATGTTCTCTGGCCAGTTTACTTTTATCATGCTTTGTTGAAAATTTACCATGTCACTGAGATGACAAATTATCATAGGAACAAGTATGATTCAGGTTTACTATAATGGCTGTTATAGCAAACCTGTTATTTTGTTACTTTGATAACAGGCATGAAGAATTATATTGTCTATTAGGTTGCTATTGATTAGTAATCAAAAACAACCTAATTTGAGTAATTTTTAAAGGTAATATATATATATATATTTTTAAAAGAATTGAATGGCACAAACCAAGAGAAAAGGAAAAAGGTTTTGGCTTTTTAAAGCCTTCTTCAGGTGTTTTTATAAAAGAAAAGAAAAAACATTAAACACTGAAGATAAAAACTGTGAACAGCACAGGAAAGAAAGTCACTATACATATTTAACGTGAAAACATTGTAGTTAACGTATTCAAAGCTGTTCCTTCATTGGCAACATTGTTTGGTGAGTGCGTGCATATAGCATCTCGTGAGCGCCAGTATTTGATCACAGCAGGATGTCAGTCTGGGAAGTTATAGCTTAAATTATTATTTAAATGTACAGGGTTGAGGATGATTTCTCTAGATTCTACAATTTTTCTCTCCAATTCGTCATGGCAATGGAAAATGTTGTTAGATCTATCCCAAAGGAGTGTATGACTATGGTTTTCATCATCAGAATCGGCCGAAAAAAAGATATGGCTGGATAAAAGCACTGGCACGTGTTCTCCTGTAAGCGATGTCTCTCTTTTGCTCCTCCATACGCAATTCAATAGACTTATCTGTCTGGCCAAAGTAAAGAATGTCGCAGTCACACCATATCTTATACACACCAGGATATTTTAGATTGTGATAGCTAGGCTTTGGATGGCTCACTAGAGAGCAAATCTTAGGAAGCGGAGTAAATAAAGTTCTAATGTTATATTTTTTGAGAACCTTGGCTAATTTTTGAGAGACTGAGCTTATGTATGGTATAGATATATTGCTTTTAACATTATTCATTTCTTCAGTATGGCAACTAGGAGGATTAAAAAGGAATTTTTTAGTAATTTTTTGAGAATAACCATTCAGTCTAAAAGTAGATCTAAGAAAATTGATTTCTTTATGAAGTTCATCTGGGTCGTCAAGAAGAGAGCAAGCTCTATGTCCCAAAGTAGAAATAATTCCAAGTTTCTGAGGAGGGAAATGATGGGACTGACTATGGAGATATCTATTGGTGTGTAGGTTTTCTGCACATCGAAATTTTAAGTTTTTCAGAAGAATGGGTCAGTTTCACATCCAGGAAAGGCAGAGAACCATTAGTTTCAAACTTAGCTGTGAATTGAATATTTGGGTGTTGACTATTGAGATGTTCAAGGAAATCCAGGAGAGAATCACATTAAATATGTATAGTGACTTTCCTGTGCTGTTCACAGTTTTTATCTTCAATGTTTAATATTTTTTCTTTTCTTTTATAAAACCACCTGAAGAAGGCTGTAAAAAGCCGAAACTAGTCATGTGATTTATAGCCATCTCAGTGTCAAAATACAGCAAAAGATATTTTCACAATATTTTTCACAATGTAATGATTGTAAAAACTTGTTTTACGAAATATTATTTAACATTGGTCCATCTAATTTGTGACAAAACACAATAAAAATGCACATTTCATCTTATTTTGTTAGTCATTATACTAATCTTCTAAAATGTCTGCTGCTGTTTGAAATCATAAAATGAACAATCAGGTGAAAAATAACTTTTTTAATTATCATGACAGGATAGAGAACAGAGAAGAAATTTTTAATCAATAGAGAAGACATCTGACGCAAAGAAAAGAGAATTTTAAGAGAAATTTATCCTGCTGTTTAGATTTCCTTGGAAATCTAAAGAGCAGGATAAATGATGAATCCTAGATATATAGAAATGTTTTGGAAATATGGAGAAAAGGGTAAAGTCAATGGCATTGCCTGCTAGATTTATATTCAGTACATGGACTGGTCATTGCTAACACCATGTTTCAACATAAATGTGCATGCAAATTCAGGTAGAGAGTAGATACATGAAAAATGAAGTTAACAATAGTACAGTCTTATTGACTGTATTATTGCTAATAGTGATATCTTCATGCTGGTTCATGATATACGCATACAGGGTATTTAAAATTTGAAGTGATCATTACTTGATTTTAAGCAGGATAAAAATAATTATTATATTGAAAAGAAAAATATGTAAGAAAGACTTAAAAAGAATTCAAGTTAAGCAGCTTTTACAGGTGAACCATAGACTCAAGTATACAAATACTATTTAAGAAAACATGAAAGAGTTTGAAAACAGGGACCACACCTTTGACTCTTACTGGCAAACTCCGACGAATTGATTGATTAAGCTAGTGAGGAATGTGGTGAAGTTTTCTGCAAGGATAGAAAAATCAGAACTCTATGGTAGATGCAAGACATTAAAGAGACAGTCTTGGAAAAGAATAAAGCATATTGAAAAAGTAAGTCAGCAGATGTTCTAAGAGAATAAAGAAAAAAAATGTATAAGCAAGAGCTGTGTGTAAAAATAGCTAAACAAGGTCATGGGAAGACTTTGGTAAAAATATAGAAGTAAATAGGATAGTGACAAAATATTGTTGAAAGCGTATAGTAAAAGGAAGTAGAGTTGGGAAAGGTGACATGAAAGCTGAAACTAAAGATATTCTGGATATTTAGAGTAATTACTTTCATAAATGAAATAAACAGTGACAGAACAGTGAAAAAAAAATATTCGAGAGGAACGTAGTCAGAATATATCAATACTTGAAGTAGAAAAACTATAAAAGCCTGAGATGTGGAAAGGCAGCTGGATTAGAATGACATTCAACCAGAAATGCTCAAATATGGAGATATAAATGTGGCTAATCTGCATAATTTGGAAGGTCAGATTCTAGATGATTGGAGTAGAATTCTCATAGTATCCATCTATAATACGACAGTGTTAGAATTACAGAGGAATTTTTCTACTTAGAGTTCGATTTATGCAAGCATACTTGAGAAGAGGCTAAGAAGAATTGTGGAGAAGAACAAGCTGGGTTTGGGCCATACAGAGGTTGTTAAGATATATTTTCACTTTATGACAAATAGTTGAGATCCTGGAAATATAACAAGGATCTGTTTTTAAGTTTTGTAGATCTAGAAAAAGCATATGACAAGAAAATTGAAGGGGGTTACAGAAAGATAGTTTAGTGTAAAATGGGGTGTAAAACAAGGATGCACACCATCTCCACTCTTAATCATCTATGTTAATCACAACTGTGAAAGACACTGGCATTAACCACCCAAACAGCCATGTGGATGAAATATATCAAATGATTTTTACCTTGTAACCATATAATTTCAATGATATCCAGTTATTTTAATTTCAGTAGACGCTGTGCATCTGAATAATTATTAACCAACAAACACATCAAGGCTGGTATTGGTACAGTGGTTAAACCTGTTACCAAAATTGCAGATGCTACCTATTTTCACAGGCAGTTTTTTTTATCGCTGATTTTCAGGCCTATATTTCTAATTAAATCTTTTAGAAGTCATCAGGGTTCTTTGACTGAATTTGAATAATTGCTGTAACAAATTAGGCCTGAAAATCAGCGATAAAAAAAACTGCCTGTGAAAATAGGCAGGAATGTGATGAATGTCAGCTGCATTGACAATATAGAACCTATAAAGCAGGTAAAATATTTCAGCAGAGATAAATATTTTACCTTTTATCTTCAAAAAAACTTAAAAATATCGTAGCAAAGGTGGCAAATTAAATATGGAAATAGACAATAGAATAAGGAAATCTTGTTTTTGAAAGAGCCAGTTGAATAATTTATATGGAATATGAAAGAAATTAGCCAAACACCAAACTTAGCAGCATAAATACAGTGATTAAACCAATTTTAAGTTATGGATCTGCGAGCTTGATTAAAAATAAAACAGGTGATCAAAGACTGGAACATCTGAGAATTCTGAGAAAAATTAGAGGAGTAAAAAAATAGCATTAATGGCAGAATTATATTGAAAATGAAGATATTAGGAATTAACTTGACATTATTAGCATTCAGGAATGCATGAACTTAGCTAATCTCAGATGATATGGTCACTTATATTGGGAGATGACTGATTAGCATTAATAGCAACAGGTGTTTCATGCCAAGATGCAGGAAAAAGATCTGGAAGAAGATCTAGGTGGATTTTTACAGTTAGAAGTGACATTTAGAAGACCAAAATATAAGATCTGATAATATTGGAGTAAATATTGACACATTTACTGCTTGGCCGATTATTGTTCAACTTGCATATTAATGATATTAGCATTGGTCTAGATCAGCAATTTTCAACCGTTGTGCTGCTGCACATTGGTGTGCCACGAGATTTGTGAAAACAAATTAATTGAAAGAAATAATGTCATAATTTGCGCATTTATTTATCTTGTGTGTGTAAATCAATCAAAATTATGCCTATTTTTTTGCCAGATCGTCACAAAATTAAAAGAATATATTTTTAGTGTGCTGCAGAATTTTAATAATTAGTCTAGGTGTGCCATATTATGAAAAAGGATGAAAATCACTGGTCTAAATTATAATATACAGTTATTTGCTGATGATGTAAAGTTGCAAGAGTGATAACAGCACCTCTGTAGCACTTATGGAAGAGCAACTGTACATCATGCACGTTGATTGGAAATGGACTAAGTTCGATTCTTGTTATGACAGGAGGAATTGTTATGGGTTTTTTCAATTGAAGATGAGTTAGCTGATCTCATATGGAGGTAGCAGGTTTTTTTTCAACCTGGAAATTCAGGTTTTTCATCCCAAATTGGCCTTCAGGACACATGCAATTTAGATATAAAATACTAGTGGTGGTGTAGTTGATGGAGACAGATGGTAATGGATCTTATGTACATATGAGATTTTACAGTGGGGGGGGGGGAGGATGGCTCAGGATCACCTGGAAACTTAGTAAGAAAGTAGTTAAGAAGTATGTGAGAACACAGATTCTTCACACGTTTGTGTGGTAACTGTGCGGGTGGGCTACCAATGAATGATATGATATTGCAAGTGCATCTTTAATGAATTTTTTTCAGGGAAAGATATGATAGGTGTTTAGTTACTGTGTGACTTAGAAAAATAATTATGACAATAAGCAGGGCTGTGGAGTTTGTACATAAAACCTTCGATTCTGACTCCTTTATTTATATATCAATATAGGGAATAAATAATACTGTAATTATTTATTTCCTATATATCGATTGAAATCACTCAGCATACAAGGCATTTCATCACTGCCAACATGAATCATCAGGCTACTTTTCAGAACTGTAACTTGTTAAAATTCGCTGTTGTGATATGCCTGGGTGTCCTTTACTCCCAATGTCTGAGTTATTATTTTATTGTTTTCATCAACAAATTAACATTAATAGCAAAATAATTGACTCTGTGATGTGTACATGTGTAATGAGAATATTTTATTATTATTATTATTCATCTTTATAATAATTTTTTTATATTCTGAGTATTTATTATTACACAAAGGTTCAATTCCGATTGGTGCAATGACTTTTAACTGTTTCTTTTAGAATCTGGAAAATCACTGACTCCAGGCCAAATACAAATATATCTGATTTTTCCTTTCAGTCATTTCCGACTGTAGATGACTTTGTAGGCACTGCCTACAAAGTATTCCTGGTGAGATTTTTACAGGGTAGTTCACCAATGCTGCACCCCCCCCCCCATTTTATCCGGGCTCAAGGCTGGCATATTGCTGGGACGTATATGACTGTTATCCATGTGTGTTCACACAGGGCCGGTTTGCCTGTTCTGGGGGACAAAAAACCAGAGTTTCTGGGTGAAACCCCCCCCCTACCTCCGTATGAGACCAGCTAACTCACCTTTAGTTGAACGAGACCAGATAAAGGTTCCTCACATCACTGATGGGAATTGAACCCAAGTCTTTCCGACCAAAGGGCTTTGTCTATACCGACTGAGCTATGGAGGCTCACAAGACCTCACTCAAGACCAAATACAAAAAATAAAATTACATTTAATAAAACTAAAGCAATATATACATTTTAAATAAAATTACATAACTACAAAATTAACTGGAATCAAGACCTTCTAAAATATATCTGCACTTTAGAGATTTTCTTATACAAAAATATTAAAATCACCCATTCTCTGACTCATTCTGTTACTGGATTGTTTAACATATACTTAATCACATCTACCAGACTAAACACCTTGTTTTCACAACGACAACAAAAATATTCATAGTAAGGCCTTTTCCAAAAATATAAACATTTTCTTCTTTTCCATAGGATCCTTTCTTATCACTCTTATGTAGTATACAGTATTATTCCCCACTGACTCACCCAAGTATAAATACTCTTACTTCTTGCAGTTCTGTTTTATGCACAATTTACTGTACCAGAGAAAAAAGATTTCTTCTACTATTTCATGAACAACATATCTAAGTTGAGCTAATTCTGTCACTTTTCCAGTAGAAATAATAAATAGATCTGGCATCCTTAAGACAGATGAAAACTTTCCAATCAGCGTTTTCTCAAACATTCAATTACATTGACACACACAATATTTACCATCTGTTGTTATTGTAAAGTGTTCAGAAACAGCAGACTTTGTTGATACTGTTTTTTTCCATTGTGAATTTTTTCATAGGGTGCTGCTTTCACTAATATAATATATAAATTATCATAAAATACGTTTTAATTTGAATTTTGCAAAGAACTTGAAATTAAAATATAGCCTGCGGAGGAGGGGGGGTTTGCAAATTATTATGTGTGAAATAGGAAATTTTAACATATTATTTATATTATAATTTAAATTCATTAGGAGACTTAGTCGGTACATTTTTACAGACTCTGACTCCAGTAAACCAAGAATTGCTTTTGACTGTGATAACAAGTATAAGATCTCACAGTAATAGTTAGCAGATAGTAATGACCATTTACCGATGAAGATTAATTTGAAAGAAAACTGTTGGCAGGAAGTTTTAATAGTCAGTACTGTCATAGTATCTTGTACATATCAGGATTTTGTAATAGATATATATCTATTTATGCAAGAGGATTCCAATAGTTTGATAATATATGAACTTTGACATGCAGCATTGCATTGCATGGCTATGCACCATTAACTATTCTTGTAAGGGCATTCTTTTTTAAGAAGTTATTAATACTGAAGTTGGAACTGAATTATTCGTTCTGAAATATCTTTAATTAGTAGTAAAAGTTATTTTTCTTCACTGCATTTACTGTGTATCAGTACTCTAGAAACATGATGAGCTTAAGCTCCTGTCACTTGTTCCCATTCATTGCTTGGAAGTTAAAACTATTTTCACCATACTAATTATCAAGCCTCAGTATAAAATCAAATTGTGATTCTGAAGATATTTAATTGTTACTGACAAATTGCCTGGATCAATTTGGAATCTATGAAGGATTTATACAGAAAGTTTTCTGTTAAAGAATTTTTAACACTGCAGCTTTTATTGCCACAAGCCTCTTATATTTTATAATTATGCTAAACTATTTTATGCATAATATATAAATATAATATATAAACTTTTAACTTCTCTAATTTTTACTTATGTATATATTTACAGATTGTAGTGGCTGATAAAAATCTGCCATTGTTGCCCACTACAGAAAATGAAAAAATTCTTGAAGAAACACTACTGTCTCTCACAGTTTCTGCACCACCTTCAAAGGCATTTAAATGTGCTCTTTGTTCTCGTGAGTTTGGTAGAAAATATCATCTTGAAAGACATTTAACAATGTCTCCTTGCTCAGGCCTTCCTCCACCTTCTCATCCATGTCAAGTTTGTGGTAAAGTATACACAAGAATGGTAAAGATCTTGTTTTTGATATTTTTTATTTAATTTTAACAATTGGATTCAATAACTCTTATTAAACTAATCAAATGCTAGTTATGCAAGTTTCTAAATCTATACACCATGTCTCTGTACTTATATCTTAGCTGTTTAATATGATTTCAAAATATTAAAAAATATGTGCTGCATTTGGCTGGCACAAAAGGACGCACAAAAAACATTTGGCTTTGCTTCTTTTAGGACTAATGAAATAGTTCTGTAACTTTGACGTTACAACACACACTCTTAAGGTATTTTGTATAGTTGTTTCTTTAATAGAGTGCAGATTTAGTAGGTATGGTCTAATAGGTTCACTGATAAAACACAAGAACAAAGTTTAAGTTAATCTCTAACAGGAAATTTTATTTTTTAATATTTTGTCATAACTTATTTTAATAGTATTGACAACACCAAACAAAGTATTTCATAAAAAGATGTTTATTAACTGGCTTATATTTCACTGAATTTCAAATCAGCATCTTCAGAGCACAAAGCAGTATATTAAGTTTATGCATGACATTGAGCAAGTGAAACAATTCAAATTCTAATGGACAAAAGATCTAATGTCCTAAGTTGACACCCTCTAATGTTGTAAAAAAATAGGATGTATTAATGCTTTGCTTTATGTTTCTTCTTCTTCTTAGGAGTCAAATACTTCTTTTCTTAGGAGTCAATCAATCCAAGTTTTCCTGAGTTCAAATTATATGGAAAAAGAGAAGTGTTAATTAGATCTTTAAAATGACTGTCTCCCAGATTTTGGGTAAATTTATACAGCTATATTTGTTGAGGTTTGGAATATGTTTTGCAGCTGCTGTTGATTCCAATAACAGTCTCTCTGACTTATGACTTCTATGTAGCACTTTTGTTTTCTTCCAGTTGATCCTGTGTGAAGGGGGTAGGTATCTAAGTCATGGTTTGCTAGATCTGACTTGCCATAACAATAGTGCCAGATGTATTTTTTTATGTTCACTAAGGCAGATGTCAACAGTTCTTCCTGTCTGTCCATAGTAAGCCAGGTCATAAGAACAGGAAGCACTTCATAAACTCCTGGATGTGATAAAGAAGAGAGTTTGTCCTTAGGTGAATGGATGAGAGTTGCCAATTTGACATATGGTTTAAATATGGTGCATAGTTGATATTATGAAGTACTCTAGATATCTTTTCAGATGTGCTATGAATGTATGTTTTGCTGTCTTATATGATAGGCAAAGGAGGGGATTTCTGGGAAGCATTTAGTAGTTTTTCTGTCCTATGGGGATTGTAGCCATTGGCTAAGAAAGTGTAATGCATGTGAGTGAATTCAGCAGTAAGAGCATTGTCATTGGAACAGATAGGTCTTGCTCTGTGAATTAGTGTTTTTAGGATACCATATTGTTGAGCTGGATGATGGTGTGATAGTTGTTTTTATATCTTCTCTTTCCATGCAAAATAACCTGCATTTATTCTAAATTTAAATAGTTCAAATATATATGAGGGGGGATGTGACTTTAGCAAATCAAGGGCTTCAATTAATGGTACATTGGTGAATAGTGAAGTAATATCAAAACTAATCATTGTCTGAACTTTCTGAGATATGTTCAGACAATGGTTTTCTAAAATACTTTTTAGGTGAACAGAATTTTTAACAAAGGAGGGAGAATTATTTGTGAGGGTGGCTAGTAATTTAGCAAGTTTGTATGTGGGACTGTTTATACTATCCATATTATGGCATAGGGATGTACCTTGTTTGTGAATTTTAGATGCTCCATATATTCTGGGTGTTTTAACATGAAAAGGCTTGTATTTGTTGACTGTTTCTTTTGGCCAGAAAGTGACTTTTTTTTCAATAATTTGCAACCTTTATTCTTTTGAGAGTTAGTAGGATCACGATCTATGATTTGGTATGTAGACTAATCTTGTAAAAGTATGTGCATTTTGCTTTCATATTGAGCTAAATTCGTCACTACAGTTGCATTACCTTTGTCTGCTTTAGTTATGACCTGTGTTACTATGGACATCCGCTGTGGTGAACATAAAAAAATACATCCAGCACTATCATTATGGCAAGTCTGGTCTAGTAGACCATGCCTTGGATATCCTCTCACACAGGATCAAATGGAAGAAAACAAAAATGCTACACATAAATCAGAGAGATTGTTTTTGGAATCAGTAGCAGCTTCAACATATTCCAAACCTCAACAAATATGGCTGTATAAATTTGCCAAAAATATGGTAGATCGTTTTAAGATGTAATTAATACTTGTTTTTTCCCTTTTTCCAACATAGATGGTGCCTAATTAGGACTTTAGTTCTTTGTGTTGTCTGTTACAATTTTTTAAACTAGTCCCACTGTTACACCAAATTGTTGTGTACTGTGACAAACTGTTCTTGTGCTCTGAAAATGCTGGATGTAATACCAGCAAAATATCAGGTAATAAGTTAATAAATATTAATTATTTTCTTATCATTCTGTGTTGTAATCAATACCTTGAAAATAAATGAATATATATTTATTTTGCTGGGATGATACATGCCAACCAGTAATGCTGTAAGGTTGTAATGCAAGTTTTTTTATGTAAGTTTCATGTGTTCTTCTGGCTACTTTGTATGTTGTTGAATGAAAAACTTAATTATCCATGAGAAAAAACTCTTTGATATTATTTCTACAGACCTACCCTTCTGTAGAAATAATATCAGGATGCAGTTCTTTAATTATTATAATTTTGATGTTAACACAGGTGGATTATTTTACATTTCTTGTGTGTTATTCAGAAGTATTGCATCTTACCCATCCTATTTGGGATTCAAACCAAGGGCTTTCCTCCAAAAGGGCATTGAAACTGAGTTATGGAGGCTCTTACCACAGCCATTGCAATTTCTTGAAATGGTTAGGAGGAGTGGGAAGAGCCTATGAAGGAGTTTTTCCTTTTAATCATAATGTTAACTTACATTAATGCATATATAACATGTCAGGATTCTATTCAGAAATACTTTTCTTTGATTTTACAAAATGCTCTCTGGAAATGTGATGATTAATTAGATGATTCTACTTGATACCAAGTTAGAATCGCTTAATTTTTGAAGGATGATTAAAATGATTCTGGATTGTAAACTTCGAATGGTGATGGTAAGAAGGTGACAGAAGCAGAAGAGTTGGATTACTAAGTGATCTTTGCAAAGGTGGATCATCTGGGTTGGGAATATTGCAGTTGCCATTGTAGCAGAGATTGATATGAGAATGTAGATAGACAAAGCAGAGGTGCATAACACAATGTGAACATAGCCACGGAATTGGATAGAATATTGGCCCATGTGTTATGAGATTCTGCAAGAAAATTAGCAGTATCTGACCAGGCTTGATGATTTAAGTGAACTCAGGCAAGGTTCCGAATTTGTAGGTGGAAGGCATGATAGTCCCATTATTTTCTAAGAAAGTTATTATTATTATCATTGTGTCTCTTTTTGCATATAATTTTTTTTCCTTATCTAATAAATTTTGTTTTGCTGCTGTTTTTTTATGTAATTTTGGATCCTACAGAGTGATCACTTCCTACATCTGCACATCTTGTTTCTCACATACATAATGATGATATTTTCCACTTGCTACTAATAGCTATATTAGTTAAGCATTTTATAATCTTTATAAACCAGAATAAACAGTGTTCCTCTAGTTGTTAAATCCACATTCAAAATTTGCATGTATACATATAAATTTTTATCCATATGTATTCTTTTTTTTTTTTTTTTTTCTTTCTTTTCAAATTCCTTGATTTCCACTTCATAAACCAGAATAAACAGTGTCCCTCTAGTTGTTAGATCTACATTCCAAATTTGCATGTATACATATAAATTTTTATCCATATGTATTCATTTTTTTTTTTTTTTAAATTCCTTGATTTCCACTTAGGAATCCATCATTTTAATTTCCAGTCTTTTCATTTATATTTTCTATTAAATTAAAATATCTTGTTTCTTTATCATAAAACCTCTTTTTCTTCTACCTTTACATGTTCAGTTGGTGCATAGATTATGCAATTGAAATATTTCTAACCTTTATTTTTAATAATTCTAATAATCCTCTTGGATATAGGTTCTTATTCCAATAAACTATTCTTTTGCTAAGTAAAATTTCAAAATGTTCCACCTAACTTCACTAAGACTTATATCCATTGATTCCATCTAAAAGCCTGTGTTAATTTTCCAGGTTCCCTTTTCACATTGCTTATACATATCATTTTCTTTTTTTGGTCTTAGGGTTATCATCTATTTTTCTTTACAGTTCTTTAATGATTATAATTTTGATGTAAACACTGGTTGATTATTGTATATTTCTTGTGTATTATTCAGAAATATTGCGTCCTAGTCTAATTTTTCAATTAATTCTGTATAGATTGAGATTTAATGTCATATCAACAGTTATACTATATATATATATATATATATATATATAAAGATAATTCTGACACCTACTAAAATCATGTTCATCATTGAGCAGAATAGTGCAAAGTTCTATTTGAAAAAATGTGATGTTTTATTTTATCTGCATTGCAGGATAACCTAAGAGAACATTTGAGAGCACACACTGGTGAAGTTCATCGTCGCAAGAAATATAAATGTGAATACTGTCAAAAAGAGTTTCATGGAATGTCTATTCTTAAAATTCATATTCGAAAACACACTGGAGAAAAGCCTTATGCTTGTGATTTTTGTCCAAGTGCTTTTCCTTCTGCTGGCACACTTACAAAACATCGCCGAACTCATACTGGTGAAAAGCCTTTTGAGTGCCCAGAATGTGGGCTCAGGTAAGTCTTTAATATATCTGTGAAAGGAAAAACAAAACATTCTTTGTTAAAAGTTTGTCTAGTACAGTGGTCTCCAAACTTTTTTGATCGCGTACCCCCAAGACAGAAAAAATAAATAGCGCATACCCCTAATTGATTGAGCAAAAATCTATTGTAATAAGTATTATAAAGAGGAAATATGCCTTGTATCATCATATAATAATTAAAAACGCTAGATATTTTTACACATTATTTTTATTATTAACAGCTTACAAACATATTTATTACAATATTTAATGTGAACAATGGCCTTGCATTTCTTTCATAATTTCTTGAAATTCTGGTTTGATGGCTTCTGATACTGCGATATGTTGCTTCTTTAAATTATCTGCAATGATTTCTATATGTCTACCAATAGTATTTGCTGATAAGGGAATACATTTTAGTTTATCTGCATATTCTTTTCCATGGATTATTTCTACCATTTTTATGGCGGTTGGAAGTACAAGTTTTTTCCCAATGGTGTGTGGCTTTTGATCTTTTGCAATTAAGAATGCAACCTCAAGAGATGCCTTCAAATATTTATCATTAATTTTAGTGAATTTTTTTTAAGTTGTTGGATTAGAATTACATGTCTTCAAACATCGTTCAAAGAATTGTAAAGATTTGTGTTCATGTTCAGAATGTTTAGTTTTTAAGTGTCTTACTAATAATGATGGTTTCATACTTCCATTACATAGTGTCTCATGACACAATACACATGTAGGATGAGGTTCATTGTTGACTATTGTTGATGTAAATCCCCATTTCAAGTAATCTTCTTGATAATTTCGAACTTTCTTGGGCAAGGTTTTGTTAAGTTTCAGATTGCTGTTTTTACCACTTAATTTGACTGATAACGAACTTGTTTGAATAGAAGAATCAATCCTATCTTTTCCTTGTTGTTCGTCTGATGTAGAAGTACTATCATAATTATCTTCAATTCGCAGTTTCTTTGGAGGAAATTCTTTTAACCATTTATCCATTTTGTGAAGGTTAATTTGTAAAATTTAAATATAATTCATTTACTATTGATAATATCAAACACTTAAAAAATGTAAGCAATTTTGATAATATTAATTCACTATTTCTAGTGTAAACGTAAAAGTAAGCACAAAAAGGCGTTGGAATTGCACAGAAACAATATATACTAAAAAATCATTAAACTTACTACTAATAGTCAAATAATTAATACAACTGTGGTGTCATCTGTAGATAGCAGGATAACCAAGCAATTTTCCTTCTCTAGTTCAACACTAGGATGCTCTACAGGCAATGGCAATGATAAGAAGTAAGAGATTTACTCCCTAGTTTTAAAAAAACATGACAGCTTTGCCACGGACGATTATGTGTGCAAAGTCGCCCAGTGTGCGCTACTTGCAAATTTAAGTTTACAGGATCTTTATAACGTCTTTGTCTATATTAGATATATGTTTAATTGATGAAAGAAAGTAATATTCTTTATCTTTAATTAATTACTTAATTTTTTTTCCTATCAATATAAAACTTTTTTTTACGTACCCCCTCCCTGGGGTACGCATACCACACTTTGGAGACCACTGGTCTAGTATATATGCATGGAGACTGTTGGATAAATTAATTTTAATCTCTACTGATTTCATGCACAGCATAGTACACTTCTAGAATGCTAAAAAAAAAAAAAAAAAACTGAAGTGATATTATATGTCACATTGACTGGATTTTGCAACAAGCTAACTAATGATATCAGTAATAAAAGATATTTGAAATAGACTAATAATGTTGCACGTAGACTAGCAATTACATGGAACGTCAAAGATCTGCCTACACCACATTTTTGATGAAAGACAAACAAACTAGATGTAGGATCATACCTTGTTTCTTGTTACATTGGTTAGGGTTTTTTTAACATTTCTGATGATTCTTTATACACCCTTATGAAGAAATCATAATTAGAGTAAGCCATTTCTGTGCATTGCCAATAGTACTTGGTGATTTTTCTCTGTTATATGTATCACTGGTCCTGATTTTTCCTTTCTCTTTTCTTTACCTCTACATTTCTGATGACATCCCTATCACTCCTGCTCATCCTGTGCCTTATTGTCTGGGGATGGGAGGGAATCTTAGGATGTTCCCTTTTTTTTGGAAAGATAGGACTGACGTGTTAGTTCTTGGCTTCTTGTCACAATGCTCAGAGATAACTCAGCCATTCCACTTTCATGTGCATTTATTGCTTGCCGAATAACAGGTATCCATGTATGTTGGGTAGGGATCTTTGGTGCTACATCTAAGACCCATTTGAGTATAAATTATCCTGAAATTATCAGAGGATAAAGATACATTATTTATTAACAGAAGTAAGAAAAGAAAAACATCCACCTCACAAACAAACATACCTTCATCCATGCAACAGCAAATAGTTAACAGAGAAAATATTATTTTTCTTTATTCAGAAGGCTTTAGAATGATTGGCAGGAGGAATACCAATTAGGTAATATATCATAAAATTCTCAGTTATTCTAGAGAAGTCATATCAGAGTGAGATCTCCTTTATGTTTCAGGTGAGGAGATATGTCAGATCTTAAAGATAAAGTAGTGACAGGCATAAGGTTCATTCTTATATGTAGGGATGGTGATCAGGTTCTGACTAGAACTATTATCCTTATTGACACACCTAAATACCCAACATCTGTGAAACTACATCCCTAATTTGCTTAGATGTTTAAATGCAAAAAATATGGGCATGCTGAAACTGCCTGTTGTGCTACTTGGTTCTGCTGTCTCTGTCTGATTGGCAACAGGAACATGATTACAAATCATGTTCTGTTAAAAGGCCTTGGTGCTTAAACTTAGGACAAAACATTCAGCCTACTCCCAAAATAAAATATATAACGATTAAAAATATACAAAAGATCAAGTTAGAGTAGAATATCTTGTATTAAGAAGCAAAGGGTAATCTTACCATCATAATACTAAGTTCTTTTATGCTGAGTAAGTGACAGTAAAGAAAATATGAAAAGGAATCCAAACTCATGTTCTTGTCCGATTATTCTCAACTATAACATACTTAAATGTTATGATCATTTTCTGCCTTCTCTTTTCTCTGTTATGATCTTTTCTCTTTGAAATGCATACATAGCATAAACCATTTTGACATCACTCCTGAAACCAGTCTTGAAATGTTCCCACTAAATAATAATCAAAAATATAATGGCAAATACATCACTTGATGTATTTGTACGAAAAAATCCTCTAGATACTTCCATAGAAATGTTGGATAATCCAGCGCTGGGCCGAGCAAATTTTTGAGTGTGGGCAACATTTTTTTTTCTGCCCTTTGGTTGAAATTGTATATGTATATATATATATATATATATATATTTTTTTTTTTTTTTTTTTTTTTTCCAAAATTCATTTTTACTCGGTTGGAATATTATAAAAAAAAGGTTTAATGACTATTACCGAGAGAAAAGATGACAAGATATATTTAAAAAAGATACTACCAGTTTACTAGTTTCGTTAACTAGTAAACTAGTAATAAAATATTTTATTGTTTATTATGTAATGAATACATAATTTTAACACAATATATAAATCACATTAAATATGACAAAACAAATATGAAAAAATCTAAATTAAGAATTAACAATTTTAATTATTTAAAAAAGAAACCTTTCTACCCTTAATTTCGTCAAAGACTTTACTACTTCTAGATCATCTAATGTCTCGGCTATGTCACTTTCAACAGAACAAGTGGCTAAGCCATCTAATCTCTCTTGGGACATTGTGGACCTCAAATAATTTTTAATAAGTCTTAATTTAGAAAAACTGCGCTCTGCACTTGCAAACTGTAGTTGGGATTGTTAAAAGAATTCGTAGCGATGTGTACACATTAGGAAAAAGACTTATGCAGTTATTTGCACAAATATAATTTAATATTTCTTTGGGAGAATAATTATTTGATATATACCTCCGAGACAATATTTTTAATTCATCTAATAAATCTATTGCTGAAATATCTTTTTGATCACCATCAGACAGAACAATTTATAAGTCGAAACAAGCTTTTTTTACTGTATTATTATCAAATTTTAAGTTACCAATGTTAAAGAGAAATCCAAAAATTGATTCATATTTATTTAGCCGTTGAAATCTCTCAGTAATTGATGTTATTGCTGAACCAAGAATTGCTAAAAAAATTAATTTGAAAATGTTGCTCAAAATTAGTAATTGATTTGTCAGGACATTCATAATCGAATTAAGTTTTTACATGTCGAGTTCGTGTGCTGTCGTTAGTTGGGAAATCAGCATTTAACCCAAAATTTAGAGCAAAGTTATGGGCTTGGTGCTTAATTTTCAAAAAATTATTTTCGCTTCTGTATGACGTTCAAGAATTTTTTCGTGACATCTAATGATTTCATCATCATCAAATTCCTGACATGTACCCTCAAGGGATGTACAGGATATGATAGTACTACATGAAAAATTTACATCATTACTAATTTCCTATCTATAATTTTCCTCCAAATCAGTCTGTTACTTGTCAAGACTCCAACATTATCAGATCTTATATTTCTATCGTCTAAGGCACTTTGTACCGGATCAATCCACCTATATCTTGGTCTTCCTCTGGGTCATTTTCCTGCCATCCTGGCAGAGAACACTTGTTTTGCTAATCTTTCCTTGCCCATTCTGTTTAAGTTTCTGGATGCTGACAATAGCAAGTTCTTTCCTAATATCCTCGTTTTTAATATGATATTGCCATTGATGCCATCTGTTCATGCCTCTATTCTTTCTCAGGACGCTCATATCTGTGGTCTCTAGTCTTTGGTCAAGTGTTTTACTTCTGACCCAACTCTCAGATCCATAAGTTAAAACTGGTTTGAACTGTGTTGTATAAAGCTAATTTAGTATTCCGACTAATTTCTCTCTTATTCCATATGAATTTATTCAATTGACTTCCTACCATATCAGCTTTGTTGATTCTGTTGTCTATTTCCATATTTAATTTACCATCTTCACTAAAAATTGTGCCTAAGTAGCTGAAATGTTTTACTTGTTCCACAGGTTCTCTGTTCAAAACAAAGTTGACATTTTCAACGATTTTACCTATTTTCATTGTCTTTGTCTTTTATTGCTGACCTTCATACCATATCTATTACAACAGTTATTCAATTTAGTCAGAGAATCTAGCAGACTTGTAGCGGATTTATTTAGAAGTATAACTTCGTCCGCATAAAGCAAAGAGCTGACATTAACATCTCCAATTTTGATATCATGTTTAATACCACTTGCCTTCATAATGTGATCCATATAGATGATGAATAACAGAGAGGATAATGTACATCCTTGTCTCACACCAGATTTAACATTAAACCATCTTCCTGTACTTCCTTCAATTTTAACTGCTGACTTGCAACTCAAATAAAGACTAAGTATTGCTTGATATAATGCCCCATTACCACCATATAACTGTAGCGTATTGAATAGCTTCTCTCTTGGCACCTTGTCATATGCCTTTTCCAAATCGACAAAACTTAAATACAGATCTTTGTTATATTCCCATGCTTTCTCAACTATTTGTCATAAAGTGAAGATCTGATCCTGATAGCCTCTATTTGGCCTGAATCCAGCTTGTTCTTTGCCAAGCTTTTCCACAATTATTTTCAACCGTTTCTCAAGTATACTGGCATAAATCTTGCCCGGAACACTCAGTAGGGAAATACTTCTGTAATTCTCATGTTTAGTTTTATTTCCCTTTTTATATATAGGTACTATTAGAGCTCTACTCAAATCATCAGGAATTTGTCCCTCTGTCCAGGCCTTCTGCACTATGTAGTGCAGCTACTGTAAGACTTTTATACCACCATACTTCAGCATTTCTGGTCGAATATCATCTACTCCTGCTGCCTTTCCACATTTCAAGCCTTTGATGGCTTTTTCTACTTCAAGTATGGAGATGTATTCCTGACTGTATGCCTGCTGAGTGATTTTTGCCACTGTGCTATCACTGCTTTTTTCATTTAGCAATTTTTCGAAGTAATTACTCCATACTTCAAGGATATCTTTTTCTTCCGTTTTCACGTCACCTTTACCATCTCTAACTCCTTTTACAGCACTCTTTCCTCCATTTCTAAGCTTCTTCAACAACCTCCAGAATATTTTGCCACCTTCTTGATATTTATTTTCTATGTTCTTGTCAAAGTCCTCCCATGACTTTTGTTTAGCTAGTTTTACACAGTGTTTAGCTTTCTTACATTTATCTCTGTATTCCCCAAGAGCACAAGCTGACTTATTTGCCAGGAACTTTTGATATGCTTTCTTTTTTTCCTTCACTGCCTCTTTAACTTCTTGTGTCCACCATGGCGTTCTGATTTTTCTATCCTTGCACCCAACCTCACCACATGCCTCTCTGGCTGAATCAGTCAGGGTTTTCTTCAAGGTTTGCCACTGAATCTCCAAGGTTTGGTTCTTGTTCTCAAACTCTTTCATTTTTTCTTCAACAATCTTTGTGTATTTTAGTCTACAGTTCACATCTGAGAGCTGCTCAATTTTATTCGCTTTAAGACTTTCTTGCATGTCATTCTTTTCAATACGAAATTCAATTTTATCCTGCTCAAGACTAAATAGTGTTCACATCCTCTGTACACTCTGGTGTCCTGCACCAGGGAGAAAACATCACTATCAACAATAACGTAGTCAATGAGACTTTTTGTTATTCCTTGCCTCTTCTCTCCATGTGAATTTATGCACATTTTTATGTTGGAATGTTACTAATGACCAGTCCATGTCCTGAGCAGAAATCCAATAGGTATTTGCCATTATTATTAGCTTTGCTCTTTTCTCCAAATTTTCCCAAAATATATTTGTATATGCAACAATCATTTCCTACTCTGCTATTTAGATCCCCAACAAGGACCAACTTTTCCTTTTTCATTGTGTCCATAGCTTTCTCTAGAGCCTCAAAACGTTCCTCCACTTCTAACTTAGTAGAATCTTCTGTGGGACCATAGGCACAAATAAGTCTCATCGTCTAGTTCCCCATTCTAATATTTCCCACATCACTCTACTTGAGACTGCATGTCATTCAAGAAGATTAGCTTCATATTTAGTGTTGAATGCTATGGCTACTCCTTCATTTCCTTGATTGTCATTGCCTGAATATAACATTTTTGTATTTATTGCTCAGAAAGATCTCACCAGTTTTTGTCTTTTTTGTTTCAGTCACCCCTATTATGTCGATCTGGTACTTATCTAATTCCTCAGCTAGCTCCATTTCTTTGCCATTCAAGCTTCTTATGTTGATAGTCCGATCTTTAACTCTGATGATGTTGAGTTGGGGTGTGTTTTCAGATTTGTTCTTGTAGCTGACTTTTTGCTGTTTGCCCTGGTTCCCTGGCAAAAACAGCTGGAGCATCGTCCAGTTGTTTAACTGGGCGACTCCCCAGCCAGCATGAAATTCTGTCGTGTTGTACTATCATTTTATTTTTGGTTTTAGCCAATAAGAATACAATTTGGTCACCTAAATCTAAAATTGCCAGCCCATCCTCGTTTGTTCAGTGTCCAGGTAGATACCTAACAGGGTGCACCACGAGAAGGTGAGGATTGGACATTAGGTCAGAAGCTCTGGTCTTCTGACCTAATGTCCAAATACTTGAGCACTACATGATTTATCGAATAACTATTACTATCACTGCTAAGGCATCTCCACAGTGTCTGAAGATTCGTCACTGGATGCTCACATTAATTAATTATTATTCATATAGTACCCACCATGCTTCTTGAAATTCATTCACTAACAAAATACTCATGAATGACTGATAATCCTCTTCGCTCATTCATCAGTCTTCAACCAGAACTAGTTTTCATATCTTTATGAACTGCAGTGTTTTACAACTTCTACCAGTGATTGTGCTGTCCTTTTCTATTATTTATTTGGAACATTTCTTTGCATCTACTCTATAAAATCTCTTTAGTAACTCAAATGTTTTTATCATATCCCTTCTTTTCTCTCCTCAAAGGGAACATTCCATACTTCGCCATCTAGGGCACCCACCTGGATCCTTTTTACCACTTCATCTTTAAGGAACGCCGGTCTCTGGGCAGTAGTCCAATTATGCTCATATCAAAGGGTATAAACATGTTACACAGAGCAACAACCTCCTTATCTCTGATTGTCAGCATGTTCCCTAACAACTAGGTAATCTAATGAACTATTATCCTTCATTACGGTGTCTTACTTTTGTCAAATTGAGGCCTTTTGCTCTATAGTTTAACCGATCAGCTATTTTTAGCCACTTTTGAAGTGTGACCTCTGAACTTCCACTTCCAATCAACTGTCACTCCACAATCCCAGAAATATCAGTTTCCTGCAGTCTAGTTTTTTCACTGAGTACACAGCTTATAATATTTTGATTCCGAAGTGCATAATTTTACACTTTCCCACATTATACTGGTAACTATTATCTATTATCATTTGACATTAATGGCATATGATGCACACATATATCCTTTTCCAGCCAAGTTAGCCCTACCTACTTGTGTTAATGTCTGCTTCCCTTGCTGTCTCTGATTACCACCTCATTGTTCTCCTGATCTTTCAGTACTGTTTCTTTCATGTTATCACATATACATTATTACCTTCACTCACTTTCACCACTGTACTCTCATCTACAATCTCAGTTTTAAATTTCACTTATAATCCCAGTTATAATCAGATAGGCATTTCTTTCGAAATCGTTACGTTTGCTTTTGTGAGTAGCAAGGTGTATTCCTCTGCCAGTAGCTTTCAGCATCATATAAATTATATTTAGACATTGCTCAACTTTAGAATTATTTTATTTATCTATCATTAATAAATTTACAGTAAATTTACAGCTGGTTAAGAGTGTATTGTCTTATAACCAAGTAAATATATTCTCTCTTCTTAAATCATCAATCTGAAGAGTTCCAACCCCACCTGTAGAATACATGCTTGTGAAAAGTTTGAGGTGGTAAAAGTTTTCATCATAAAGTGTTAGGTTATTATCCTACTTAATTAAAGATAAAACACATTACTGTTTTTTCTGTGGAGTAGGATTTATAGATTATTTAACTTTTAACCTGTCCATAATACCTAATGTTATATAGGTTGGCAAACCTTTGTGGGTTCAATTGCATCTTGACATAATAACTCATCTGTAAACTGTTTATCATCTTTTTATGCTTATGGAATACCAAGACACACTGTTTGGCATCTTCAACATATTAACTCATAGAATCAGAGCTATTTATCCTAATTACACAGCTCTTGCCTCCATTTTTAATTAATAGCTACAACCACCTATAAAATCAATAAAATACTGTCCCCTCCCATTCTTCCCCCCAAATGAAAGCAGGATTGTTAATATTCCTATATTTGAGGTACATCTGCAAAGATAGCTAAAGTACTAAATAAATATAATCCTCCATACCAGATTCAAATCCCACTTCAAACTGGTAACCCTTATCCACTCGCTAAAGGATTTTCATCCTCTATCACAGCAGTGAAATATGCAGTGCTTTATAAATTGGCTTCCTGTTTACTGATCACATCCTCCTTGAAGGGAGACAAGAAGTACATTTGCTACCATAGTATTTATGGCAATTCAGGGCTGGGAGATCATTCTTTGGATATCCTTTTGCATAGAATTAGATGGAAGAAAACTATTGTGTTTAGAAATCTTAACTCAGTGAGAGAGAGAGACTATTTTGGGAGTTTGAAGCAGCAGTGAAACACTCCACTAACATCAAATATGATTGCATTTACCTAAAATTTGGAAGCATTGATTTTAAGACTACTCAACCCAACAACCAGGCAAACTGACCAGAAGCGTGCACACACACACACACACACACACTGTTAATGGGCATCAGACTGGGTGTTTTGGCCATAATCATAAATAACTGTAAACTTCTTTTTATCCAACATTAGAGGGTACCAAATTAGGACCCTCTAATGTTTGGATGTCCTTTTGTCCATTACAGTTTGAATTGTTTCCACTATTAATCACTACCAGTATAATTATTGCAAGTTATTTATGCTCTGACAATGCTGATTCGAAATCCAGCAAAATATCAGCTATCTTATTTATTATAATTCTTGATGGTGTTTAATACCATTAGTCATAAAATGAAAAGTCAGTGCACTTACGTTGCTTTTGTGTATGTTATATTACAAAAAAAAAAGTATTTTTAAAATGAAATTTACTGAAATGAAAATGTAATTGTTTCCACTTTTGGTTTCAGGTTTTCTCTGAAAGGAACTTTGAATCGTCACATGCGTGTTCACACAGGTGTTAGGCCTCACAAGTGTGAATATTGTGGTAAGCAGTTTATTCAAACAGGTGGTTTGAAAGCCCACTTATTTTATCACACAGGAGAGAATGGTTTCAAATGTGATCAGTGTGGAAAAATTTTTAATCGCAAAGCCCGTCTTCATATGCATGTGAAATATGTCCATGAAAAGTTGAAACCTCATGGATGTGAGCAGTGTGGAAAGTGCTTTTCAAGAAAAGAAGATTTGAATCGTCATTTCATTCTTCATACGGGTGAAAAGCCTTTCCAGTGTCCCACTTGTAATAAAAGATTTGCTATAAAGCCATCACTAAAGCTTCATTTGCTAACACATACTAAGGAAGAACCTCGGTCATGTCATGAGTGTGGAAGAGCCTTTATCCGTAAGGATTGCCTTCTTCGACATATGAGAAAAAGGCATCGTGACTTACTTGACAAAATACTTCTAGATGAAAAAGATCAGAAATTTACAAATGATTCAACTGTATCATCCTCTCGCATTATGAATGAAAAGTCATTGTGTGAAAGCATCCATGAACTATTGAGTCTTTTGGTCGATGAGCAAACACTTACTGGATTTGGATGGCCAAATAAACCTGTTGATGAGGTATTGGAAGCCGTAATCAAACGTTGTGGTCATACTCCTGTGAATCCCGATGATTACAGTTATATGGATCGATTGCGTGAAAATTCAAAGCTTCTCTTTACTGTTGTCATTGATGATAATGCAGTGAAAACATTACTTAACAATCAAACAGTTGATGAAGTGATTCTTCATGTTTTGAGATTGGCAAAAATGAACTAATTTTTACATATTTTTCAGGTGCATTTTTTAAAATTTTTCTTTATATATTATTGATATTAAGGCAATTCAAATACAGTTAAATTTGAGATATGATGTAGTTTTGCATATAATGTAGAACAGATTATGCACTGTTGCCATCAGTAATAATTTTATTTTCAATTTTTTGAAAAGCATTTTTACAGAAATTTATATATAGTGCCTTATTAAATGTTATATTAAATTAAAAAATATAATAATGTTAGCTATACCATACTGAATGCAACATAAAACATGGTTTTAAATTGTGATAGTACACAGATTAGGCTGCTGACTGGCTTTTGTGAATAATATGTTTGGGCATTGTAAAGAGAGGAAAAAAAAAAACTGATTACCTCCCCCTCCTCCATAAGTTAGGATTTTAATAAGAGTCAATGTCAGGGAAATTGTAAGAAGGGGGCAGGGGACATTTCATGAAAATAGTTTTATATAGCTCATATTTTTTTTACAGAAACTTTGTTTAGAATATGAATTTGTGTTGCTTCTTTTGTAACAGTGTGTGTAGTTAAATTTTTTAAGTGTGTATGGTGTTTTATTTGTATGTGAATAACACATTACAATAACAGTGAGATGTCTGGAATCAGTGTAATTCTTGACATTATTTAATGCCTAACAAATTATGTTTTAAGGAAATTATTTGGCCACTCATTGTGTTGTGCACAAAATGCTATTTAGTAGCATGTGTGGATGTGATTCATAATGCTTGTTAGGTTTTTATATCATATACTTGTAGTTCATTGCAATACATGTACCTCATTGGTGGGGAAGACATCAGATTTAATGGCTGTGGAGAATTTTTTACAATGATAGTCAAATCCAAAGTAAAACAGATTTGATTATTTAATGTTATATACATTGGTCATGTAACTTTTATATCAATAACACATTGAGAATTTTGTTATTATGAGTTTCTTTTATGTTTTAGAGTATCCTCGAAAATCCTTCGTAGTGGTGAGGGGTGGGATTCTTAAATTTCATGAAGGAATTTGCTAGTTTGTTATAAAATGTGTAACACATTACTTATGAAAACGTTACTAACAGCGTTTATTTAGCCAAAGCAATTGAATTTTCATACATTAATAAATCAATCATTGATTGGAATAATATCAAATTTATTTTAAATTGTTTATGGTGAAATAATATATTCATATTTGTAATTGAATGAATTTGAGAATATCAAAAATGTTACGTCTGGTTCAGATACATTTTTAATTCTTATAATTTGATATTGTTTTCTCTCTGTTTTTATGATCGAACAGAAAATTTCTAGGATTTAGTGAATGTGATAAAAAGTTTGATTTAATTGAGCATTGAAATTAATAATGAATTTGATATTTCAATATTTCAAATTGACACTTTGTAATGTCATCTATAGTATGTAAGTGCCTTAGAATATTAATAGTTATTAAAGTTGACAGATTTTGATTATTTAGAAAGTAAATAATTGATGAGAGTATAATTCATTATATAAGAATAATGAATGAGCATCGATAATGTTCTCGTGGATACAGTGTGTAGATAATTCCATTTATGTTGTTCCATTTCTATTCCCTTTGAAAGTAGTTGAGACTTGATATCGAAAGCTTGCATCTCACACCATGATTAAAAATTTATGCGTCCTGTGTTCTGAATAGCAACAATTCCCTTTATTTATATATACATATTTATATATAAATAAAGGGGATTTATATATATTTATATATCATGATGTTATCAAATCTTACTGCTGTTTGTTTTTCGTGGAAGTTTGAAACCATGCTCTAGATAATATCATTCGCAGTATAGTGTAAAAAAAAAAAAAAACAGGTGTAGTAAATTATGCAAAGTATGTCTGGTAGAAATTGTAGATAATGTTTAAGCACAATAGATAAAAAGAGACTTTCAAAGTAGACTTTTAAAATGTATAAGAATGACCATTTTAACCATGTCCATAAACAGAAATACATTTTTAAATTAAAAGTTATAATTTAAATTTAGTTTGTAGAATAATCAGATGAATTGTTCATTTCATATATTTTTATCATAATAAAATGTGTTACCTTACATGTGACTATTACTTAATAAATCTTGAAACTAATTAATTGCTGCTTAATTACAAAGAATAAGCATTGATACCATCAGCCATTAAAAATTTCCTTTGTTTTATGTGTAGTATATTCCTTTACTGAGGTATTTACTGGCCACATTTTGTCAGATTAATTTTACTATAAAATTAAGGTCAGATGATCCAGAAAGCTGGAAAAAGCAGTGCATTTTTCAGCTGATATATTGTATATCATTTTGAAGTATATATCTCTCTCTCTCTCAGTACACCATCTTTTGTTAAAATACAAAATTTATATTCTGATATTATCATGAGGTTAGCAAATGATACTGAAAATTATTTTAATTTATAACACAATTTGGCTTAATCCTTAGATCATGGGTATTTCTGTCTCCTATCTCAAGGAAAAAGATCATGACAAATTGACAGAAATATATGAAACACCATAGCTTCCCTTTGCTGTATATAATCTTGAGTATGATAGAGGGGGGGGGGATTTGGCAAAAATATTTAACTTGCGAAGAATCCCAACATAACTAGTTTATTGAATAGAGATTGGTTTATCATTTTCTACTTATGGGTTTTTATCAATTTACATGGTTCACCAGATAATGAGATATTTTGCATGTGCTTCATAAAATTCATAAAACGTTTTTAGAAGCTACATATCAACCTCTTGGCTTCACTATGTTAAATAAGTGGATAAACTTTTTTTTTATTATTTTTTTTAAATTACATATTTTTTTTTACTATTTTCCATGATTTGTGAATGGGATACTTTGGTCAAATATTCCATCTGTGGACTATAATGAACTTCACTAGGTTTGTGCCAGATTTTGGGATTAAAAAAAAATGAAATATGTTTTTATGTACTTGCGGGATCATTATGGTAAGATTTATTGTTTAACTTATTTGAAATTTATATTTATATGATTTATTGTAAAATAAAATTTAAAAACATTGTAATAATAATAACATGTAAATTTCTTTCCTATAAGAAGCTGGGAAGAAAAATGAAATTTATTGATATTTAACATATCTTTGAGAAATGAAAATGAAGGGATCTTCCAAAAAGTAGAGGGATGAAAGTGGAAGAACCCTAGATCGTATTTTATGGTTTCATTTGAATGTTCTTATTTGCTTCTTTCTAGATAATCATTTTGGTCTTCTTTTCTAGTTTTCATTAAAAAGTTTTGTCTCAGTTTTTTTCTCTTTCTACTATACATTAGTTCTCTATTTCTATATTTATATTATGTTAGGGATCATCTTTAAATAATACCACTCTAGAAGACTCTAGAGTATGTCCAACCTACAGCCCATGGGCCAAATCCAGCCTAGTCATTTTTAAAAGAGTCCACCAATTTATATTGAAATTCAAAATTTTTGCAATAAATTTAAAATATATTTTTAGATAAATCAATGTTAGATATTTGGGGGAGGGGGACACAAACCACAACAAGTAACATTTAACAAATAATGCAAAACCTTGTGAATGACAAAATAAGATCATACCTTTTCTCTCCTATATTGTGTGTGTGTGTTTGCTCACGCGCACACATAAGTTAGCATGTAGACTTTTTTGCTGGTTCATTGTTTAAATTAGATTCATTTCATAAGGCAGTAAACTGGAATAAGATATGAACAATTATCTTTAATCAAAAACACAACATTTCATCCTAATTACATAGAATCTTATTATCTTAATATTTTATTCCAGTTTATGCCTTATGAATTCTTATATATATTTATAAAAATAAATTTAACTGACTAGAACCCGAGAAAGTATAACAAAAACCTTTAATGCATCACGACTAGTTTCATCGGTGCTCCGACTTCTTCAGGTGAGAAATAAAAAACATAAGATATAAAAATAACAAGGAAAAAAACATGGACTTTCAGCTTAATAAAAAGCAGAATAGTAACTATTCTGCTTAAGCTGGACTTTCAGCTTAATAAAAAGCAGAATAGTAACTATTCTGCTTTTTATTAAGCTGAAAGTCCATGTTTTTTTCCTTGTTATTTTTATATCTTATGTTTTTTTATTTCTCACCTGAAGAAGTCGGAGCACCGATGAAACTAGTCGTGATGCATTAAAGGTTTTTGTTATACTTTCTCGGGTTCTAGTCAGTTAAATTTATTTTTATAAATGTATACAACCCGAGTAAATCCTAATTTCAATAATATATATATATATATATATATATATATTATTATATAATAATATATAATAAAAAAAATCTTCCATGACCTTTTATTCCCAAAAGGGGGTAGGTATGGCTGTTTTATTAATAATATATATATATCTCCATACACCATACAACACAGTAGATTCTGGTTAATTGGGACTAGGACAATTTGGCTCAATTAAGCAGCTGTCTTAATTATGTGAAGCTTCATGTTAATAGTTAAAAAAGATATAAAAAGACAAACTAACATTTCGCTGCTGCTTCTTTCCCAGATTCCATCAGAAATATTGGGTCTGTAAATGCTTTCCATTGGTTTCTTATCATTGCTATTGGCCTTAGTTCAGCAAAACTCTTCTTCTCACATTCTATTAAAGTCGACATTTCCTTCATGTATTTTTAAGATGGCCACACTTTCTCTTTCTTGTGGATTCCATTCCAGGGATGCTTGACAGATATCTTCATGATCTTTTCTAAGTGTATGTCCAATCCATCTAAATATGTCAACATCTCTAGTTGCTCCTCCATCTACAGATAAAACACTGTTGAGATATGTAAAATGTGAAACAGTTTTGATTTTTCCATTTTCAGTTGTACTCAAAGCCTTGTTCACATTGATTCTCATTTCTTTTGTTTTATTTGTATTTATTTTCAAACCAACTTTCAATGATTCTTCTTGTAATGTGGTTAGTTTGTTTTGGATGAGGAGCAATTAGATAATCATCTGCATAGTCTAGATCACCCAAAGTTTTATTTATTTTCTATGATATTCCTTTTGGCATGTTTCATTGCTGTCTGTTCGAGAACTTGATCTAGCACCAATATAAATATGGTGCTAGATCAAGAGCATCTGGAGTGCGACATCCTTGTCGCACTCCAGATGCAGTTTGAAAGGGTTGTGACAGATATCTGTCCATCATTCAGCACCTAGCATTAGAATTTGTTATATCCTTCCAGTATGAGGTTTATTATCTTCTGTGGCATTTCTTTGTTTTGAAGTGCATTCCACACACAATCTAGCAATGGAATCGAAGGCTTTTTCATAATCCACAAACAGTAAATATAAAGGAGAGTTTAATTCACCCAACTGTTCAATTATTATTCTTAAGGTATTAATGTAGTCTATACGTGATCTATTTGGCCTAAAATCAGACTGCTCTCTTCTCATGCCCTCATCTAAAATATTAAAGATTCTTGAAAGAATAATTTTGCAGAAAATTTTGCTAATGACACATAGCAGGTTTATGTCCCTCCAATTATTACAGTTTCCCAAATCTCCTTTTGGTATTTCTACTATTATTCCTGTATTCCAATCCCTAGGGAATGTCTCTTTCCCAGATATCTTGGAATAGTGGTAGGGCATATCTGTGATTGTTGTCGTTTCAGATATTAGAACCTCTGCCGTGATACAGTCATCTCCTGCTGCTTACCCATTTTTCATTTCTTTAATAGCTTCTTTTATCTCCAATTTAGATGGTAGGCTGGTATCAATTTTTAATTCATCTACTCTGTTTTTTATTTCTGTTTGTATTCCATCACTGCTAATGTTCAAGATTTGACTGAAATGTTGTCTCCACCTTTCCAATTGTTCTGTTGACACTAGAATTTTTCCATTGAGATCCTTCACTGGGACATTCTTTTGCATGGCTTCTCCAGAAAGTCTTCTTATAATATTGTATTACTCTCTACTGTTATACTTGCCTGCAGTTTGTTGTGTCCTCGATGCCAGTTCTTCAAACCGTTGCTGTTTATCTTTTCTAGCACTTCTCTTAACTTTTTTATTTAAAATCTTATATTTGTCTTTAAGTTCATTTTCCTTTTGGGGTGTATTTCTTGCACATAATTTTATCTTTATTTTGGTTTTTTTCCTTTCATCCACTAGTCTCCAAGTTTTCATTGATAACCATTCTTCTTTCTTTCTTTTAGCATATCCTAAAACATATTCTGCTGAATCGTTAAGGGTTTTTTTTTTTTTTTTTTTTCATTTAGTCTCTATACCATTATTCCTTATGTCCTTTCTTCCTTCAAAATTAATATCCATATTTTCCCTTAACTTTATTTTAAACTCATTGCAGACTTCAGCATTTTGTAATTTAGCAATATCAAATTTCCATCTATTAAAGACCTGATGATTTTTTTGAATATATAACTGCATACATCCTATTATTATGTGATGATGTGAGCCAATATCAGCACTTCTTTTATTTTGGATATCTAATAACATTTTCTTGTACCTTTGGCTGGTGGCAATATGATCTATTTGATTCTGTGAATACATAAAGTACCCAGGTTACTTTATGTATTCTCTTATGCTGGAAGATTGTGCCACCTATTACTAAGTTATCATTTGCTACACAGTTCCACCGACAGTTGACCATTTACATTTCTTTCTCCCAAACCATGATTGCCTATTACATTCTCCAGTCCCTCATTATTTGATCAACTTTAGCATTGAAATCACCCATGAGAAGTATGCTCTTGTTACTGTGTGTGTCATCATCAAGGTCTTATCCAGCAGACTGTAAAACTTTTCTTTTTCTTCAGAGGATGCCTCAGTTGGGACATAGCACTGAACAACTCTTAATCTTTCAAATCTAGTTTTAAGATTTAATGTTATTTGTTCTGAAATTGGTTTTCATTGCTTGACTAAATCTTTTGCTCATGAGGATTCCAACTCCATATCAGTTATATTAGGTATCCCTGAATAAAGAAACACATTCCTACTAGGAAAATTTATTCTACCAGTACCATTCCATCTTACTTTACTTAACCGCCAGTAATTCAATTTTATATTTTTCCGTCTGCTTTCTTAGTTGTGGTGGTTTTCTTGTTTTAACATTCCATTGACCAGTTCGTGTCCTAATTTTCCAACTTTAGGTGATACCAAGGAGTCTGTCGGATTTCTGCATTTATCCAACTTGAAAACAGGAATTAATATTTTTGGAAAATTGCAGGTTGTTAGCCCACAGAGTTTCTATTCTGGTATTAGGGCTATTACTCAGCATCCAGACATGCATTTTATACACAATCATTTACTCTCGTGTAGATGTTTCGGTTATACCACCGATACCCGGTCACCAGAGCTTCATTTGTGATAACAGATTCTATCACGAGAAGGTGTGGGTGGTATTTGAGTGGGAGAGGCTATATGTTATATATTATAAAGTCAAGGACTTCATAATTTTATGCAGTCACCACCCCCTAGAACTCAACATTTTGCTGAACAACTAATTATTTATTCAAATGAATTAAAATAGCAAAATATGCATTTAATTTCCTAAAACAGCAAACATTTAAATTTCCTAACCATGTCACCTAAAAACAGCTGGAGAAACAAAACTGATGAATCATTTACATGCTGTGGTTTGGTATAGTATGACCTCTGATCGCCTTGTGCCAATAAACCTTAAACCAGCCAACTATTTACAATTGATTACCTCAGAGGGATAATCTTGAGTCTGCAGTCTCCTGTCCCAAATAAGCAAAGAAATTTTCTTGATTTGGTTTTGTTCTTTAAGATTTATTCCAAATAAATGGCTGTTCCCATAAACTAGTGGTTCAATTAGTTGATTGCACTGTACACGTGTATATTTGACCCTCAAGAAAGAAAAGATGGAGCTTTGTTTAGTCCACACCTAAAAAGTTTCATCCCTGCTCTAGAAAATGCATTATTTTATGATGCAGAGGAAAGAAGAGCAAGTTCATATCTAGAATAATGTTACATCACAAATAAAGAAGTAAAAAAAAACATTCTGAGATTTATTTCAGAGTAAAAACTTAGCCTAAGTATAATCTTAAAAATCTGAAAATTATAGTTCTATTGCAATGGTTTGTGTGTGTGTGTGTGTGTGTGTGTGTGTGTGTGTGTGTGTGTGTGTGTGTGTGTGTGTGTGTGTGTGTGTGTGAGAGAGAGAGAGAGAGAGAGAGAGAAACTGAGAGACAGAACATTCAGACTTATTTAAAAAAAAAAAAAATGGAATAATAAATGCCTCTTATATTAAATTGTTAGTTAATATTACTAAATTAAAAGTACATTTATGACCTGCATAAACTGACAAAGCACTTGTTATGTAATTTAGCATGATAAAGTATATGAGAGAGAAAGCTAAACTTTATTTAAGGTATTTAGCATAATGCTAGTCGATAATTATTTTGTAACTAGGAAAAATAAGCAGATTGTGTTATTTTAGGGCATGGAATTTAAAATCTTATAACCAACAACTCTTATCATACTTATAACCAACATCTCTCTTAAGAGTTGTTGGTTATAAGTATGCCAGAACTTGGGCTTGGCAGAGTGTTATTCAATGATAAAAAGATTTGTCAGTTAGGAGGGGGAGTTGTGATTTTATAAAATAAATATATAAATAGTAAAATATACAAGTACTTCTATATTTACAATAAGTAAGCAATAAAAAAAAAAGGTAAAAATAGATGAAAGTGCTTATAAGTACTTTTACTCTTCTAAGCACATTTTGTGCGTGTCTTTGAAGAAGTCATCATTAGTCTCCCATTGTACTAGCATTCCATTCAGTGAAATTAATTTTTATTAAATAAGCAGCAATAGGCCACCAAGATGAAAACTGAATTCTTTCTTAGAATTCAGTTTTCATCTTGGTGGCCTATTTTACATCAATAGTAATTAAAGTACAGTTCTTACTTTATGATTCTTGTTTCTGTTACTGCTTAACACTGGTAAACAAACAACACACGCACACACACACACGCGCACACACACACACACACACACACACACACACACACACACACACACACACACACACACACACACACACACACACACACACACACACACACACACACACACACACACTTTTTCTCTCTCTCTCTCTGAACAAAAGCGGTCCGTACTAGTTTTGCAGCCTCCTTTCACATAATAATACATTTAGGAAACAAATATATCTTAATGCAAATGAGAACACTGACAGACTATCCAGTATTCCCTAATGACAGATAGATATGAATCAAAACCATGTATGCATTCATTTTCATACTACTGCTTTGTATCTTTAAAGAATCACAATAGCTATAAAAGGTTAAGTGATATTAATTTAAAATTTTACTATTTTTACTGATTATAATAAAATATTCTTAAAACACGTGAAAAGCATATGTATCAAATGTGCTATAAAACAAAAACCCTTAAATGTTATAATTTTTTTGGATTCAGTGATTCAGTAACTTGAAATAATAATTGTTATTATTAACATCTCACCTCCATGAAATCAAAAGACTCATTCATGGTTCATACTCTCTCTCTCTCTCTCTGATTGAGAGAGAGTATGATAATCAAACCATTTCTGTATTCCCACACTTCCAGATATGACTTCTTATTCTACCCTTGTCTCCCTCTGTGAAAATCTGCTCCACATTAATCTGGTAACAACTGCTCACTAACTTAAGTCTTGATTATATCCCCCTCTTCTATTCACAAGGCTGTGCAAGTTACATTCCCTCAATCTGTCCTAATATCTCACATTCCATACACCTGAAACTGACTTAGTAAACCCTCTCTAATATATTTTCATCCCCTTGGAAACCAGGAGGCCAAATATGCACACAATAGTCCATATGCAGCCTGATACAGCCTTATACAAGGGAACCATAACCTCTTTGCTTCTGCATGTTAAGATCCTCCTCATCATTGCCATAATCTATTGTGATCTTGTGATTTTAGCAATGTGGCGCACATACTTCAAATCTCTGTCCACCATCACTCCCAGATCTCTCATCTCTTCTGCCTCCTTCCAATTTCTCCATTAATTGTATACGCTGCATCCCAACATTGCCTACCCAATTTCAAGACCTTTCACTTTGCAACCTTAAACTGACAGCCTCCACTCATTTGCACACCCACAGACTATTCAGATCCTCCTGTAAAGCTACAGCATTGCTCTGCTCCTCACAATTCTTCCAAACTGTGCATCATCAGCAAACAACTGCATATCTCCATTTAAGCCTGTCCCAATATCATTAACATAGGAATTAAACAATAATGGCCCCAAGACAGATCCCTATGGTAAGCCACCTTCCTCTTTTAAGATACATGTAATATATTGATATCTATCTAACAACTAATTATCTATCCAACTCACTAGTCTCTTATCCATTTCAATTTAATTACCAGCTTATCATGTGGCAATCTACCAAAGACCTCTTTGTAAAATGCAAGGATATCCCTGTATATGCAATCTTCCTTACCCAGTAAATTCATCACCGTGTTGTGGTATATAAGCAGATTGCTAAAACTCTTGCTAACAAATCTATGCTGACCATCATAAAGAATATTTCTATTATCAACCCATTTCTGAATCCTAGTCCTCACCAGCCTCTTACATCTTAACAACTTCAGACACACAGATTGGCTTATAATTTGCAGCCTTAGTCGTATCCTCTCCCATCTTTCTGAATTGGAACAATTTTTCCTACCTAACATTCATTTGGAACATGCCCTGTTGCAAGATTCGTGTTATAGTGTGTCAAAGGTGCCATTAATTCCCTATAGCATTCCTTTTATACATGATATGCATCAATATATTGTCAAGTCTGTTTTATTAATAACAAGTTTACTTCTCATATAGTAACTGCTCATTTGCCATCAGTCCCTTTCCCCTCCACCATACCCTCTGCACATATCACCTAAATTCAGTTATGAAAGTTTTAGTTTTCATTTACTGATCAGTTTAATAGTATTGTGTTATTATGCATGACAGATAATATTATAGTGCATAATATAATATTTGTTAGCATTAGCCCACTTTTTATTTACTTGATAATTGGCATAATCCTGTATATAACATACAATTTTTTTTATATTTTCTTTAATTCGTATTTTATGGTTTTGATTGTATTAATTAATATAAATGCAAAAAATGTGCATTTGTGTGTTGTGAGACACACAAATGCACAATTTTGTGTGAGACAGTAGAATTTGTTTATAAAAAATGTTAAGAAATCAACTTAAGGTATTACTTTCTTTGCTATAAAAATTTACTTTCTGCAGTTTTATATGTAGTTATTTTGTGATTTGTATTGATTTTATTATATTTAGCTTATAATGCAATTCTCAGTTACATATGTGAATGTGCTTGTATTTTTAAAATTTAGAAATTTTGTGTAAGATTATTTAATTATGGAATATGTGTAACTTGATTTCTCATCTTTGTGAGATAGATATTAGAAAACAAAGTGTGAAAACCGAAGATAGTGTTTGTCTATTTTCTGTCTATTTTTAGTAGCGAATTTGTATAAATTTATAAGTATAAGATATTCAGAATTTTGTATTTTATATGTATGGAGAAGTTTAAAACCATGTTTTATTGCATTTCAATATCATGTTTGATAATTAAGATATTTTAGTTAGAAAAAATGAATTCATAATGAATTTAAAATAAAAGTGCCTTTCTCTTATTAAAGATTTCTAAACTTTTTGAAGATTTTACCTGTTGATGTGATAACTGACACAAAAATGATATTTTTGTAAAAATAGCAAATCTGATAATTACAGAGTAAACTGTGCCAGTCACTTTGGTTTTTAAGGAGAAAAGAAGAAAATGTAAACCTCTAAATACTGCTTATACTCATGAGGAAGGCTTGATCAGATATTGTAATGTTTTGACATGGTTGGCAAAGAAATATAGTGAATGTGGAGATATCACAAAATATTAGCAATATTAGGCAGTTTTGATTGGCCAAATCTGTATCTATATTTGCTTTCTGAACAATGAACTGTTAAAATCCCACCATGGGTAGTAGATGTTGGTGGGTGAATTTCATCCCCCTGCAATAAGTAGAGTGATCTGAGACATATCTGAGACTTGCTTTATTGGAAACCTTGAAGTGTCTTGAAAAGTACTGTGTTTAACCTCTACGGCAGGATTTCTAAACATACCCTTCCATGTGTAGCACCAATAATAAAGTATTCAGGTTAAAGGAATGAGAGAAGCTTTGCTCAACTCTGATCACCAAAACTTCCAGTACTTTTTTACTCAGCCCTGCCACTAGTTATATTTGTGCACTCTGACCATTTAAACTTTTAATGTAATAATTCATTTTGTTTCTCCTTAACATTAGAAGTAATTAGTACAGATGGCTCATTATCAGTTTTGTTTCTTTCAATTAATTTTGCTCAGAGGACCTAGAACCTTGTAATTTTATAATAGTAAATAAAAAAATTATTTGCATAGGTATCTTAATCTAATAACAGTTTAACTGATTAATTAGAAATTAAGTTATACTGTTACTTATAAAATGTCTTTATAAGGATCTAAAACAGTGATCAAAACAATAGCGAAGTTAATAAGATTGTATGAAATGTTACATTTTGCAAACCATTTGGTTGTCTATAAAAGATTTGAAATTACTGTTGCTAATTATGCAAACACTTTAAAATACCATGAGTCTGAAGTAGAATAATTCTAGATATTGTTTAAATTTTCATCACTCATGTGTTTTGAATTTCAAAACTAAAATTTTATAAAGGCAATACTGAAGTATTATGCTCAAAGTTTAGTAGTGGTTTTACTATTATTCCTATATTTGTTTATATATGCTTAGAAGTACTGGTCACATTTTTCTAGCATGTTTATTCCATGCATAAAATAAGTTTGCGTATTTCAACTCTATTATATATTAGCTTTTATGTATTTTATTGAAATATTCATTATATATATATATACACACACATATATATTACTTAATAACATCATGTTTGAATAAATACAGGTTGAAGTTATTTCACAAGTAAATATTATGTATGATACATGCTACAGAAATTAAGTGTGAAATGGAACCTCAGTGTAATTTTATTCCCTTTTTTTTTTTTAATTGTTACGATGAAAAGACACTCCAAGTATAAATTATGCAATTGTGTAATTTATAATAGTCTTTGCTTATATTCAGATATGATTATGATATTCTTTGAGTTTGACTAGATTTGAATTACCATAAATTTTTTTAAAAGTATTTGAGACTTGTTTAAAAAAAATGAACAGTGCTGTTCTTATTAATAATATTCCTGTTCAAAATTCAGATGGAAATATATAATTTTGCTCTTACACTAATAAAATAAATCGCAACACATTTTTAACATAGTCCAAAGCATATAAAACAGCTGAACTTTTAAAACAGAATATTTTATCTGATAATTTCTGTTATTTTCTTATGTTAGCTAGAAATATATTGCTGATAGCAATAAATATGTCATTAATTTAAGCACTGTTATTGGTGCTGGATAAAGGATAACAGGAGAATCTTAATTAAAACTGAAACAAGACTCTCTCCCTAATATTAGAAAATAAGCCAATTCTAATATCTGTGTACTTTGCAATTTGCTCCTGTTAATGCTGGAGTCTGAAACTGTTCTTTCATAGATGATTTTTAATCATCATTAACTCTAATGCCAGTTACAAGATTAAATGGGCGTAATTCTCTAATTTCTGGTCATCTGTATACTGATTACTTTCTTTTCCCATCTTTATGGCTTACTTAAAGCAACTAACCTATAATTAACCTAAAATAACTATTAAAATTACTATCCTTCAGTTTGATTATAGATTGTTTTAAGTAAGCCATTCATCCATTTGAATTATGAACAGCGAAAAAATTATTTTTATTAAATGATTGCAGTTCCTAATTATAGTTACTTGAAGTGACTTATTATGCATATATATTTCATTATTTTTGCATAATCATGTGTCTATTCCAGAAAATAATTTTTATGTATTTGAAATAATACATTAAAACAGCCTGTTTTGGACTTAAGTTAAAAAAAAAATGTGTGTATTTTTTTTTATTCAAAGTAATTTGTAAAACCACTATAATAATTTCAATAAAATAACTTTATAACTTTTTCATTAATATTTAAGTGCATTGCAACAGTTTGTACTTAAGTAATTGCTCTGAGTAAATTTTGTTTATAAATGTCAGGGAAAAAAAAAAAGACAGACCTATGCTTATCTCTTTATCATTATTATTATGTGGGCTCTTCCAAGAAGTCCCACTCGGGGGGGGGGGGGGGGGGGGCTTTCATATTACTCATTATCTGCATACCTGTCATATCTCTCCTTGAATGCATCAACTGAAGACACATCAAGTGTTCCAGGTTCTTCTCAATATCATAAGAAGAACCTGGACCTCACATATTTCCTATTTACACACTTATCTTCCAGGGAGAAGATCCTGAGTTACTTTCTCCATCTTCCATGAGTTATAAAAATCTGACTTGTGTGACACTATATTGTAAAATTGTCTCATCAACTTTTATGTTTCTATCATATTTCATCAGTCTATTTCTTGAACTTCAAAGACCACATTTCTTTAACTCTCCTTGTGCACAATTCCATTAACAAGATATTATATTAGATATCCTCTGCTGGATCTTTCTGGCTATCTCCATTTCTATGGAAGAACCTAAGTGACCATAGCATTGCAAGACAGCATCTGGACTATCAGAATAGTTCAGATGTTGCCTTGTTAAAGATCTATAAATTTAGTGGAAGAATAACTTCCTTATTCCTACAAATCAGCATTCTCTTCAACATTGCAGTTTCTGATGTGATGACTAAACCAACCACCTTAATGGTGTGAACTTTAGACTTCAACTCCTCCACCTGATATCACCCCAGTTCTCCAGTTTCATTTATCACATACAACAAATTCTTATTAATATGATACTCTGTCTGCAATGTACTCAGTCCAAAATGCATAACCTTACTCTTGGCTATTATTTTTATGGCTATTTTTGCCTGCTTTTGTTTAGGAGTGCTCCCTTTTTTTTTTTTTTAAGTGTGCAAAGTTTAAGTTTAAAAAAATAACACCTAGTGATATCATAAACTTGATCAAATTCATAATATCAGCTGACTTCTTGAAGTTCAACAACAACTATATTCAAATTTTCGGACTCCCTATGGACCAAAACATCAGCAGATAGCGGAATTGTTCCTAGCACACATGGAATCACTCCTACTTCCCCCCCGCATCATCTTTTATGGCAGATAAGTGGACGATATTCTATGCATTGGAGAACCAGCACACATCACCACCTTACAAGCATCCTTTAACAATTACAGCAACAGACTAAAATTCACCATAGAAACCAAACAGAACAAATCCATTAGCTTCTTTAACCTGACATTAATCAGAACAAACAACAAAATAGCCACAAAAATATACCACAAACCCACGCATATCGAAAACTACCTCCATTTCAACTCATACCATCCATATTTAGTTAAAAAATTGGTCATCCTATCACAGTTTATAAATGCTTACAAGTTCTCAACTAACCATAATTATCTCAGAATTAAAGAAATTAACACAGATTTTTAAAAATCGCAACTATCCCACACAACTAATAAATTACGCAAACAGAACAGCAAAAACCTGTCAAAACAATCCAACTACCAAAACAAACTTCCTAATGCAAAAAGATATCAAACTGCCATACATCCAGAACACATACAAAGCCTACAAATATATTTTCAAACACACTGACTATAAGCTGGTATTCACCACAAACCAAAAATTGGCAACACTTCTTCTAAAACCCACTAAATCTCACACACACAAAGAAATATTAGAACATCACAATGTAGTCTACAAATTTCCTTGCCGAAAAGACTGTGATATCATCTATATGGGTTCTACTATCAGGTCTTTATGGGCAAGACTACAAGAACACTTCCATGACTGTAACATCCCTGTTCTAGAACATTTAAACACTAAAAAACGCAACATCAAAAAGAAAAGTAGAATACAAAGTACAGGGAAAACAGAAATAGCAGTTCACGCCCTTGAACAGAAACATACTCCACAAATCGACAAGGCCATAATAATAGACAGACAAGACAACGAAACAATGCTTAGAATATTGGAAACAATAGCCATAAAATGTGTGACGAAAACTCAATCAACTTCCACCGATCCTACATAATTTCCCATTGTTGGAAGCTCCACGACATAAAAATTAGGTCACAACCCCAACCAATATGTGATAACACAAGCACTTCAAAGGCAGAAACACCAAGTTGACATGATATAGCCTATGCTTATCCCAAGATGTTCTGAAAGTGACACGCGGTCGAAACTGCTCGCACCCGTTAACTCTCTCCGCGGCCTCTTTTCCCATAAACCCTTCCCCTTCCTCAAAAAAAGCGCCCTTAAAAATTATAATATATGTATATATTATTTTAAAAAAACCAGGTTTTTTTTTAATTAATTCTCCCACTTTGCCTCCAACCCACCCACTTTTCCAAAACCCACCCTTTCCTTTTAACAGCCTAACAGCAGAAGTATGCACATCGCAGAATGAAGACAACCAAACAACAACATCCAAACAAGATATGTACAAATTTTCTTCCTCTATTATTCTGCATATATTTGTCTCAAAAACACGTCTGTAATGCCCTAAGAATTCTTGAGTAAAAAGCCAATGACTTTAAAAAAAAAAAAAAAAAAAAAAAGGTCACTCCTAAACGAAAGCAGGCAAAAATAGCCGTAAAAATAATAGTTTTTAAGAGGAGTAACATGAGAATTTTCCCAGAAAAAATACCTATACTTACTCTTGGCAATATTGAATTTACACTCATTTATTTTCTTAAAGAACTAGATTGTTGAGATCAGCCTATAGATATTCTGTTTCAGCTGTATTCTTTCTCACCTTTGTCTTATCAGCTCATAAATCAGTATTACCCTCTAGACCAGGGGTCTTCAATGCATGGCCTGCCAGCCATTTTGAGAAAATAACTACTTAACATTAAAACGGGATTAAATAAAAAAATAATTTCAATGAAGCCCACGGGCCACTAAGCTACACTGCGTATTTAGAATTGTAAGATGCTTTCCAGATTCACAAGGATTGCTGTGCATTTGATACTTTACATAAAATCCTATAAAAATAAATAATAAATAGACATGCTTCTTCAGCCATCTACCAGTACCAAGCGGTACTTAAGTACTAGTATTAACGTTGCAGGTAGATGGCTGAAGCAGTAGTTCATTCGAGTGCACTATCTAGTCCCTTCCAGATGCATCTCGAAGGTTCTATATACTTCGTTATTTTCATATAAATACAAGAGGATCTCATCCACAGTCAGTTGTGAACAGTTTGATATTCGTGTATAAGTGCACGCAGGTTCGTCGTGTCAGCCAAACCAGCCTATTGTGGTTTTATATTGCCAGACTTTTTTTCATTAGTGTGAGACATATTCAGTGGATAATAACTGTTACACAGCCATTTTGGATCATTTTTTGGGTTCACCTTCCATCACTATGGCGTCTACGAGTGAAAAGCATAAATCAAGTGATACTTGTCGGGTTTTTAATGAAAAGTGGACCAATTTGTACTTTTTTGTGCCGATTGACGTTAAGCCAGTGGGTTTAATTTGTCGTGAGTCAGTGTCAGTATCAAGAGAATACAATATAAAATGACACTATGAGATAAAGCATGCATCCAATTTCGATTACCTTCAAGGGCAGCTTCATGTGGACAAAGTGAACCGTCTCCAAATTGATTTAAAATGCCAGCAGACTATTCTCTTCCCTCTTCCTTTTAAATGCTGAGTCCAACTGTTCATCTCTTGATGAATATGCTACAAAATTAGCCATGTTGCGAAGTGAGTTTGAAGAGAGATTTAGTGATTTTCATAACCAACAGTCTAATTAGATTTATTTTCAACGCCATTCAGTGTGAATTCTGCCGAAATGCCAAGCTCAGTACAAATGGAGCTGCTTGAACTCCAAAACAACTCTTCTTTGAGAGAAAAATTATTCAATATGCCCTTGCTTAAATTTTAGAATGATTACATTTCTGAGGATGCATTCCCTAATCTTTGCTGGCATGCTTTGAAGATGTGCGCTTTGTTAGGAAGCACATACTTATGTGAGCAGTTCTTCTCCAGAATGAAGCATGTGAAGACAAGAACTCAGATTACAGACCAACATCTCAAGAATACTCTGCGCATAGCGACTTCTAACATTGATGCCAACATCGACAAGCTGGTCAAAGAAAAACATTGCCAAGGTGCCCATTGACATTGTAAAAAATGAATGTTTTCTTCATTAAATTATCTTTTTTCAAGTATTGATTGTATTTACTTATCATGAACCTGACTCCTATCTATGCTCTTAAAGCTGAGTTTTTTTTGTGTTTTTTATAGGATTTTATGTGAAGTATCAAATGAACAGCATTCCTTGTGAATCTGGAAAGCATCTTACAATTCTAAATACTGCAGTATAGCTTAGTGGCTCGCGGGCTTCAATGAAATTTTTAATGCAGCCGCACTGTCTGAAATTTTTAAGACTCCTGCTCTAGGCCATCTCCAATATTATTAATCTGCAACAGTGGCCTAAATACAGAACACTAGAGTATCTTATCCCATTGGTCACCCTCTCTTTTAGACTTAGTACTTCTGTGCATCGCTTTCTGGTAGCTGTCAGACATCCACTCTTTTATCCATGTCACAAGCCTATTTTGAATATCCATCTCTCTCTCTCTGGGTTTATATAACAATCTCCCATGTAGGATCCCATCAAATGGGAGATCCATGAGTATTGTGATATATCAATTTCCTTTGTCAAGACCTGTCTTTAACAAAGCCATGCTGTCCTCTGTAGAGAACCAAAGGTCTATCCACCTACTTCTAGTTGTAGGCCCTTTACCAACTTCTCCAATATCACATGATCATTCATTTGGTCTATAATTGGTTGTTTCCATTCTAGTTCCACCTTTGTAATGGAACTCTCTAGTCCTCTTTCCACTCCTTCATTAGGAAATATGCTGAGATGCGGACTGAACAACCAGATAAGAGAAATTGCTGATTCTCTTGCACATTGCTCTTTCAGTACCTGTACTGATATCCCGTAGATTCCCACTGTTGTGTTCAAATCAAGATCTTGCAATAGCTTAACCTTCAACTTGCTTATCCCTACTTTTTTGGCCCAGTTCATTTGAAATTCTAGTATTTTATATCTGATCTTTCCATCATCTAGTTTATTCAAGATCATCTTTTCCCATTTTAATGCATTCAGCTTTACCAGAAACACCTTTAGGTTCAACCTATACTATTATGAAGTTTGGGGGGGGGGGGGAGTAGAAGGCTCGTCTTAATTCATGTTTACAACTGGCTTTTGTAAGAATCGTTTTAATGAAAAAAATGATTTTATATGTGAATAGAAAATAGTTTTTCTCTTTTATTTTTAAGTCATGTTTGCATTACTTTCTTGCTTATCCTCTTTGTGCCTCATGGCACATAAGGCTGAAATCTGTTTCTCATACATACCTCTGTTTTCTGCCACTAATTCTGTGCTTCTCTCCCAACTAGCCATTCTTCATTCTTTTTTCTGTCGCTCTTTGCTAAGTTAATTTAGGCTTTTTGTTTTTCCTTCCAAAATCTATGTCAAAGCTAATCATGGAATTGTACTGTCCATTCTCAGTACATATTCAATTCATTTTGATCTATATTTTTTACTGCACTGGTGATACTTTTTACTCGGTAAGTTTATATAATACATTGTTTGTTATACATTGAAGCCAAAATGTTTTTAATATTTTATGCAAACATTTTGTCTGAAAAATATTTAATTTAGCTTCCTATTTTTGAGAGCCTGTGTAGCTCAGTGGATGTGGCGTTTGCATGCTATGGCACTTAACCGCACAAAGGAAGACTTCTTGGTTTCAAATCTAGTTGGCGACTAGAAGAAATTTTTCTAAGCTTTTTTCGACCGGTTCCCGAGTTAGTCGATCTCTGGCATGGGCAAGCGGCTTTTTTCCTCACGGAAACTCTGGTTTTTCATCCCGTAAACTCCAGAAAATCGACCGTAGAACCCACATTATTTCAGACATTAAATACGAGTGTTAGGGTTAGGGACCATGAGATGGCGGCATTTGTTGAGCTGTCTCTCTTCACTGCCTGCCTGTTAATTAGTGATAGCCTTGGACCAGCTATCTCTGATTGGGTACCAGTGGAGATTGAACTGCCCACTTTTATTTCCATATCTAACTCCAAAAGTTAGATATGGCTAAACGCCTCACCTATTCCCTATATATGGGAATAAAAAGGTGTTAGCTGATTTTTTTTTTTAGTCAGTTTATGTCTGATCCATATAATAATGCAGCCTTAACATTGCTGTTGAAGATTTTTATTATAATATTTGGATTATTTCCATATATTGTAGGTACTATTATAATTTTTGCAGGCACTGATAGGCTAATTCTCCACCAATTTTCGCATTTAGTGACATGTACTTTCTTTTTATTATTATTATTATTATTATATGACACCTCCAGGGAGTCCAGAGAGGGAGGGCACCTACTCTACAACTCTCCGTCTCCACCACTCAATTCACCAACTGCAACTACACCAACGCCATCTACTGCCCGCCACCAGTATTTTCACAGACAATATTTCTTTGGAATCATAGTTATCATTGCTTCTTTCCACTGTCTGGTATCTTTTCAGTCTCTAGCACATTGTTAAAGATCACTTGCAGTTTATCAGTAGCAATTTTTTCAGTTGTCTAAAGCATTTCTGTTGTTATATCATCATGCCACATGCCTTTCCACTGTTCATCTTCTCTATTACATTGATTATTCCATTTTTCAATATTGGTTTTAGTGTAATATTTAAATATCTGCTTATAGGAGATTCTTCCATTATTGAATTTCTAATAATTTCAGTTATATTGTTTCTTATGTTTAAAATCTCATCAAAGTGTTCTTTTCATCTTCTAACAATCTTATCTTCTCAGTTAGCAGCAAATCATTTTTATCTCTTGTAGCATTTATTTTCTTCTTTTCTTCAGAGCATATTTTCCTTGTTGCCTCACATAATTTTCTTACCTTCTCTTGCAGATCTTTTAACTAACTTTTCTTTTTCTATAATTGCTCAAAAGGATTTCTTGAATTCTCTGAGATTTAGCATTTTATGCCTTTCTTCTATGAGTTATCTTGTCTTGATAATCTATATATATATGATCTTTCAATTTATCAATTTATATATATATATATATATATATATATTCTTCCCCCCTTTTTAACACCCAAACGGTTAACATTTAAGAATGAACTCTTAACCCCTCAACATACAAAGACATCTGTGACACATCTTTTGTTTATTGCACGAAAATTGATTTTGAATTTTGGTTTCACACATAAATACAACCGAATATAGATGCTAGACAATCTTGTGCCTATTTCCTTTCAGCCGAGAAAAGTTGCCAATGGCGTGTATTGGCTATTTCGTTTGCGTTTGCACAAATTCATCATTATTTGAAAAATAATGATGAATTTAATCCAGCAAATCACCCTCACCCAAAAAATTGGCAGAAAAACGACCTTTTTCTGATTTTTAAATGGTATGTTAAGGGGTTAAAATTACCCTTGATTGTGATATTCAGATCATTTTATATATTTTGCTGGTCTGGTTGGCTGGTGGTTAGTGTACCTGTTCTCCAACCAACAGGTTGCGGGTTCGAATCCTGTCATGGGCATGGATGTTTGTAATTGTCTTTAGGTGGGAGATGAATTTCATCACCCAGTATAAGACCACCACTCTGCTTATTGGAGGCCTGAAGTGGCTTGAAAAAGTTCCATGTTTGGTCTCTAGAGCAGGGTTTCTGGACTATGTAAAAATAAATAAAAAGTTACAAAAAATATATAAAATTGATAAAAAATGGCAAAAATAAAATCCTTAGCCTACCCACAGTACAACAGTGTACCATAGGTTTATAATAATTTTGTGGGTGGGAATCATAATATTCATTTATCACATTAAAGTATGTCTTTGTTTAAATAAACTTCCTCTCATCACCAAATTATTCATTTCAGAAAATGCTACCAGTAGATCATTCTCATTTCTTTGACTGCATGCTTCATTACCTACTACTCGCTTATCTTCGTTATTTCTTTTGCCAACTTTAGCATCCACATCACCCATAGGAGTAATCATGTCTTGGTGTAATATGTGTTCTATACATTACTGTAATTTGTCATAAAAAATTTCTTCAAATTCCTTCTCATTTTTGGTGCGTAAACCTGTATTATGATTAAATTGGTACATATTGAATATAATGTAGCCATTATTATTTGATTACTTATGGTCTTCCAATTAATCAATCTTTTACTTGTCTCTTGACTAAAATAAATGCCGCTACCCTCATGATTTTCATCTGATCCTGAACAGTATTTGATATCCATCTACAGTTCTCGCTCTTCTAGACTTGCCTATTTTAGTTCAGTTATTCCTAAAATATCTGTTTGTAAAATCTATGTCTATCTATTTGTTTACTTTGTAATACTTATTATTTAATTACTTTTTCTTTACTTTACTTCTATATTTAATTTACTATTTTCTTCTATACTTCGATTTACTTCTTCTGTATCTCTATTCTTCATTAACCTTATTTAATCCCACTCTTAACTTTATCTAATCCTTTCACATACTCTATTAATCTTAGTATCCTTGCTCTACCTTCAGTATTCTTTACCTGTACCGGAGATCACCAGAAATTTATTTTTGATATAACGACTGTACCACCAGCGGTCTCTTTGTGGTATAAGAAATATCAATACTTCTAGTAAAGTTCACTTTCTATCTTAAGGCCCTTCTTAATAATATTTCATAGTCGTGGCTAACACTTAACTTCAATTCGTAGCTATTTGTAAACTCCCCGCTCACAGGATCCAGTTTATTTGGAAACAGTGCATTGTGTAAAAGATCAGGCAACACTCTTTGTAAATAAAACAAACATGTTTATTTATTTATACTGAAACAATCATACAATTTGCACGCAAATGAATTACTACCTCTTACTCCACTCTAAGTTTAACACTTTAGAGGAAAAGTTCCTTTAGAACATTTACGTAAGCATGCAACATAATACAAATCATTAAGCAATTTAAAAGGGAAACTATCAGCCCACTTACAATATAGGAATTATCATGCCTTGTTAACTATAAATTCCAGCCTTCACTTTATATAAACTTCTCTTTATGCAAACTATTTTCATTATACTATATATAGTAACTATAAATCTATCAGTCCTTTTAAAACAGACATAACATAGACAAAATTTCATCGAAAATAAACTCATATGACTTCTTTATCAGTATAGTGCACTTGTTCACGTTTAGAGATTCCCTGGCTTCTCTTCTGTATCAGGTCTTGGGTTTTCACTTGGAGATTTCAAGAACATAGACATTTCATCGACGAATGGTTGGCAGAACCTGAGCACGATTTCCCAGCGTTATAGACTCGGGACGAAGGTCTGACGATCGAGGCCTCATGCAGGTTGCTCCGTTGGCAATGCATTAAGTCCAGCACCTCTGCTCCCACGGTAATTAATTGGCTCCTGGGGCTTTCCGCCTCAACATCATCCGAATGGGACGAAAGTTGTGGATCGACGATACTCACTTCTCCTTTTTCCTCTCCTGGTGTCGATAATGATCCTTTTTCTATGATGCCTTATATTTAGTTTTTCACGGGACCCTGGACAAAGGTTTGAGACCCCTGAACATTCCCGTGCAATCTGTCTTGGCCTTTGTTTAATGTGGACTTCTAGTTCTCTTAAGTGCACTTAATCCCTTTTACAGAATAGAATAGCGGAACTCAGGGGCATGCCAGTAGTCTCTGGCTCCTGTGTGCAAAACTTTAGTTGGCACCCCTATACTCATCCCAATAAAAAAAAACACTTTATAAAAACGTTATTTTTAATATTTGATGCCAATAAAGTGAGTATTTCATTTTGAATTTCATCTCCTAAATAGGAGGGCATATTTTTAAAGTTAGGATCATTAGCTACACTTGGTGTGTGTTCTGATATAAAAGGATCAAACTTTTCTAACATCTCAATGCATTTTAAAAAACTGCCATTATTGCAATCGTAAAGTTTATTACTTTTACCACAAATAGCTAGATTTTGTTTGCCTAAAAACTGTACTACAAAAATTATTCTTTTTATAACTTCATACCAACGTTTCCTTTCATTATCTGAAACTGTTTGCTGCAGATGATCAATACAAGTTTTATTTTTTAAGGATGTATTAATTCTGTCCATTTTTTGTAATTGTTCAAATGATTTAAATTTTTCTCATGACGATTCAGGTACATTGCAAGATGTTACCTATATTCTGCTGATAACAGCAGAATATAGAATAAAGTTAAAAACTGCATCAGATTTAAGTATTTCCTCCTCGCCTGAAATCTTCGGTGCCTGTGTGCATCACACATATTGCCGGCGCGCCCCTGGCGGAACTGCATCTGATATATACTGTCCTCTTTTACCATTGACCTTGAAGGCGGTATCGGACTGGCTTTGGATACAATAGGTTTCCTTTTCACTCTATACTAAATACTAACATCAATATATTTCTGATTTCAAAGGCATTGCCCTTGAACTTAACATTTTAAGATATCTTCTGTTTACACAATTTAGCATGTTAATTCCTCTGGGTTTTAATACACAGGCTTTTAGTGTTATATACATAGAAAATTACAAGTTTACTTTTGTGAATTTTGGATGTGACCCTAAATTGCTGCAATAAAAAATGGAAAAATTATGCTGCATTGAATTTTACATATTCTTTACTTCCCATTTCCTTAATAACTTCTTGTGCTTTTCCAGTTTGAAACATAGTTCTAACATTCCATGCAGTTAGTTCTTTCTCTTTAGATGACTTAATTTGTTTTAAAGGTTCCTACAGACTTTGTCCTTGAAATCTCATCCTTGCATTATCCTCTTGACAACTTAAACAGGGATTGTCACTCCTGACATCTAGTGTACTGATTACTTGAACTCTTGGTTTTTGTAATCTGAGCATTTTTTAAGGGATATTGTGAGTAACCCTTTGCCTAGCCCATCTCTAGCTGGGCTTGGGACTGGCATGAAGGTAGACCACCCCATGATGGAGTCATGAGAATTTTCATTGAGAATACCTATATCGAATTACATCTTTTCTTAGCAATCGATAGATATTTTTATGCAAAACTATTGCACAAACTTTTATTTTTATTTGTAGCATAACAGGAATTTTACTGCATCATTAGGTTTTATCTTGAAAGATAAAACCTAATGAAGCAGTAAAGGTAGTTTTTCGATAAACACTAGTTGACAAAGTACTTGAGGCTGTGCAAGTAAGAAGAATGTCAAACATGTGACATAATTATAAATAAATTACATGATTAATTAAATAAACCACCGTAATTTAATGAAAGGGAGATATTTCATACTAGAAGTAACAGTACATCAGTGTGTAGAAACAGATTAATCAAAGAACAGGAATACAAGGTACACATAACAGTCTGTTTTCCAATTAACAGTTGCTGCAAGCTAGAAATTAATATTAATAAATAATATTAAAACTGTTTTTGATAGTTACATAAAATGAGAATTTCCCACTTTTGATTGAGAGAGAAAATTGTTCTGATTCAGGTTAGACCGATGTAAAAAGGCTTTACTTTCTTTCTTTGAAAAGGCATTCATATTTATTATTATCTGATCTCCATGTAGTCAGAGACTCATCGCAGGTGGTATACATTAATGGTCACTCCTGACAACCACTGAGCAAAGAACCTGCTCCTCACACCCTCTTTGTACAGTTTCCAGTGATGGCCTCTTGTTCTACCCCCCCCCTCTCCCATTTTATGAAAAATCTCTTCCATGTCAATCTGATAACTCCTGATTAGCTTATATGTTTCAATCATGGCCCCACCTTCCTCCTATTTAAAACTGCTTCTATGGAGAAAACGAGTTTCATTCCATCAGGTACTGTGTTTAATGTCAGTACTATGCTATGCTGTGCCAGACCAGACGTTTGAGGTTTCACGTATTCAATGTAATATTGATATTCATTAATTCTTTTTTTTTTTTTTTTACCACAGAACAGCACAGCCTGTCTGTCCAAAGCATGTCAAATTACATTCACAAGGAATCTGGTATGCACACACACACACACACACCAGCTAAAAATAGATGTAGCAGTTTATCTTTTGTAAATGGTAATAGATGAAAAATTTTTTTGATAGGAAAACCTGTGGAAATAAGGTGATACTTCTTCAAAATTCTACCAATAGGTTCAGAGATACCAGAAATATAAGGGATTGAAACCCTTCAGTCTGTTGAAGAATTCTTAGGTGTTCGAACATAGGATCAATATTCTGCTGGATTTTATATGGTTGTAACCATTTAATTCCATTAAAGTTTTGATAATGATAAGTTCTTGTTGTAAGCTTGAGAGAGAGTAGCACACATTATGTGTTCTATTAATTAAAGGCTTGATAACTCCAATTTTTGACAGGTGTAATGAGCAGCATTCATACTTTTGATGAATGTATCTGCCAGTAAAGGTAGTTTTTCGATAAACACTAGTTGACAAAGTACTTGAGGCTGTGCAAGTAAGAAGAATGTCAAAGAATGGTTAACTACCAGCATTTTCTTTTTCCATGGTGAATTGAATGTTTGGATGAAGGCTATTGATCCAGTGTAGGAAAGTGTTAAGTTCATTTTCAGAATGAGGCCAAACAGCAAAACATCGACGTAATGAAACCAAAGAGAGGCATAGGGATGAATGGATGAGAACAAGGTACATTTCAGATGGTTCAAAAAATAGTTTGCTATTTTTTGAACCATTCAGGAAACAGAGGGTTAACCTTGGTAACGTCTTCAGAGGGCTAACCTGTGTATAGATATTGTTTTTCCAGTTTTATTTATTTATTCGTATGGAGTTTCCTCCCTTTTTCTCCCCTGTCCCTATTGGGGCGAGTTGAGTCCCCTCGTGGGGAGTTAAGTATTTATGGCTGTAGATCCGTGTGTGTTCATGGGGCCAGTTTGCCTGCTTGTGGGATGAAAAACACCAGATAAACTGGCAGAAAAAACCCTACTGCCTGCGCCCAAGACCAGCTAACTTAGCTATGGCTGAGGAAGCTCCTCAAATTACTCACGTCTTCGACAGGAATCGAACCTGGGACACTCCTTCCCCAGTCATATGGTTGCGAAGCGCACAGCCACTAGGCTAACCATGCAGATGTTTTTCCAGTGAAATATCCTGATTGTATAACAAATTAAAAAATCTCATCAGGAGGGAAATCATCATATAGTAAACTAATAGTGTCAGATAACAGAATGTTGGTAAACAGAGAAATTATCCATCTCTTGTATTTGAATATTCTTGATTTTTTCAAGCAAATGTGTGGAATACTCGATAAATGATCTGGATTGTCAAATATAGGCAGTTAATAAATGTGAAAAAAATTTAACAATCTATAGGTGGGAGAGTCAATACAATTTATAGCGGCTCTTACTGGACAATCTTCCTTATGAATTTTTGGGCAACCATATTGGTCGCCAAAAATGTTGTAAGCTTACAACAAGAACTTCTCACTATCAAAACTTGAATTGAATTAAATAGTTACAATCTTATCAAACCCAGCAGGGTTCCAACCCCTTATATTTCTGGTGTCTCTGAACCTGTTGATAGAATTTTGAAGTGGCACATATTTTCCTATTAACAAAATTTCTCATCTGTTTTACCATTTACAAAAGATAAACTGAAGAACCATTTACAAAAGATATATCTTTAGCTAGTATGTACTAGATTCTTTGTGAATGTAATTTAACATACTTTGGGCAGACAGGCTGTTCTGTGGTTGATAAATGATCTGGATTGTCCAATGAACATCAGTATTATGTTGAAAACGTGAAACCTCAAAAGTTTGGTCTGGTGCAGCATAGTATTGGCATTAAACACATTATCTGATGGGATGAAGCTCGTCTTCTCAATAGAAGCAGTTTTAAATATGAATGCCTTTTCAAAGAAAGAAAGTGAAGCCCTTTTACATCGCCCTAACCTGAATCGGAAATTGTCTCTCTCTCTCCCCCCCCCCCCCCCAAAAAGTTTTGGAGATTCTCATTTTATGTAAACATCAAAAATTGTTTTAATATTATTTATTAATATTATATCTAGCTTATGGCAACTGTATGAAATATCTGTACTTTAATTAAAGTTAATTATGTGGCTATTGTGTAATTTGTTGTTTATCATTGTTTTTTTTTTCCCTATATTTGTTTCTAGTAATTATATTATCAATGATTTGTAGAAAATCATTGTAATCAAATCCAGCAGATTGTAATCATACCCTTTCTCAACATGTTTGATGTCTTCCAGTAGTAAAATAAAATAATCAAAATGCTGAAGATTATACATGCTGTTGACCAGCTGTCCAGCTTACCTTTATTTTAAAATAATGTCTTATTCATGAATGGCAGGATTGTAATATGGACAAAGTGTGTTGTATCCTATGCTGTCTCTGTGGATATGTAGGGCTTATCAGCAGTCATTTCATTATTTGCAGATTCAAAAGACATAATATGGCAACTGAAAATTGCTGCATTACATTTTTGAATTTAAATTTTTGATGAATTAGAGAATATATTCCGTTATATGCAATGGTGAGCTATGGAAATTTTAACAAAGGGCTCGCATCGTCGGAAAAAAAAAAAAGAAGCCATATTTCACACAAAACATTTAATACAGCTTGTGTACAAATTCCAATCAAAAAGTATGAGAGGACAATCACAAATATTTCATGATCTAAACATGAAATATTTGTACACAATCAACTGTGTTAATTTATCTTATCTTATATATAAGAAAAACATTTTTTAACTATCAAAATATAATAAGAATGACATCTTTTATTTTTTATAAAACATTTGATTTACCAGAAGGGAGAAGGGTAAAGATAACGCATGCGCTTATTTTATTTTCAAACTTGGCCGCATTCGTTATAGAGGAGTTGAAACAATAATTCCAAATAATCTATACACTGCTGAATAGACTAATTTTTGTTAGATTACTGTATGAGTTTGTTGCTTAATATGTGTCAAAAAAATTTTTTTTTAAAAAAATAAAAAAAAGTAAACAAGAAGAACAAGGGGCTCGAAAATTTGAGAAAAATTTAACAAATGGCTTGCACGAGCCCGTTACAGCTCACCACTGATTATGTTTCATGGTTTCACATATGTCAGTTGTAAAATGATGTAAATATGAAAAATTTTATTTTAGCTAGATTTTGGTTGGAAAGACCTGAATTCAGAGAAATCCACTGCCCCCCCCCACAATTGTAAGCTATTGGTGAATGCTGTATCATCTGCTTTCTGCACTACCAAGTAGTTGACCAACTGAGCACTATAAAAGACTTGTCTCTATGAAATGCTGTTTTGTTGAATGTAGCATTTCCTGTTCATATGCAGCTAGATCCCAGATACAATGTATTTGGACATGTTGATAACATAATATCATATGGTTCAGTTGCTAACAAGATGTAATTTCATATCAATAAAAAAATTCTTGTGTCAAAAAAAAATCCAATCTTTGAGAAAGCATGAATATGGCTTCAATTTAAAAGCAGTTATTTTGTTAGCATTTTTATTGTGACCACATTGCAGCCATCTCCGTATGTTTTTGACATGAGATGTTTACTATGGGATATTACTTTTACCTATTATTATCTTAAAACGTTTTGATGAATAGTCAGTCAAAATTAGTTAAATGGAATTATTTTACTTGAAAAATGTAAAATAATTCCTTATAGTCCACTCCACTTCCACTGTGAAATTCCACTATTGTGAAATCAATTGAAAGATATAAAGTGTGGAGATGTCTGCAGCAAAAATATTTTCCACAATCTCTCTTTACTTTATTTCAAACTCAAGTTCTTAAGGGGGATCTTCAGCAACTGAAGAAGCAATTATTTTTATAACGATTATCTCTAAACTTGTCTTAAAAAGTCTTTACCATGAATCTTGATACAAATACTCTCTCTGTGAAGTAGAAAATAAAAACTGATAAACTATTTTATATATGAGGACATTCCTTCTGATGTTTTGGTATATCAGAGAATTATGATGAAGTAAACAAAGTTAGCACAAACATCATTGAAAGATTATAGGTTTGATCCTCTTGGGTAAAGCATTACCGTCTCTATTTATGGACATATTTTTTGTTATAACTAGATTTCATACCAACATCTTGACATCATATAGGATGTTAGTTTGCAAATTATGTTCTTTCAACTGGTTTAATATACTTAAGTGTATAATTTTTACATTTCTATTAATATATTATACACTGCTCAAAACAATTAGCGGATAGTTTAGTTTATGTCAATAATTATAAATTTCTGCAAATAATTATAACTATTGGGTACTTTATACATGAATAAATATTTCTTACTTATGGATAGGGCGTAATTGATGAGATATTGTTTACATAATTGATATTTATTACAAATTTAACAAATTATACATTTTAGGGTGAAATAATTTTAACAAAAATACCTGCAAATGCTTTTGCTAATTTTTAATAGGACGTATGGTCTCCGTTAACAGCCAAAACAGCGGTTCATCTTGATTGCATGGACTGGATAAGATGATCAAACAGTTCTTGTGGGATATTTTCCCACTTTTCTGTGAGAGCAATTTTGAGCTCTTGAAGCGATCGTGGTGGCACCAGCCGAGCAGAAACGCACCTATCTAAAGCATCCCAGACATGTTTGATTGGATAGCATTTTGCCAGTATTCATATTCTCTTTAAAATGTAAACTTCTAATGAAAAGCCAGGTTTACTATTACAAAAACTATAGAAATTAAATTATAAACTGACACGTGTACACAGTAAAAATTGTTTCTTGTAGAAATATTTTATCTTGCATATAAGAAAGCACCAGCATAAGTGAGGAACAGTGAGCACATGCATTACATTAGATCCCTCTATGTTTATAATCAAGTATTCATTAGGATAAGAACACTATTGGCATATTGAAAATAAAATTAAAATAAAACATAACCTATTTAATACAGTTGACAATAAAAATTTCACAATGATTAAATTTTGGCCGATGAATTAGGGCTTCAGCACTTTCTTTTAATAAACTTTAATATTATTAACATCAGATCTCCATAGTCAGGCTCATTGCAGGAGAGACACTGTCACATAAAGCTCATCAAACTGTGCCTTAAATTCATTCAATGTGTCTGCATTCCACTCACCAGCCATCCTCCATACTCCTTGTTCCTTTGCTCACACCCTCCACGTATGGCGTTGTGTCCCCCCCCCCAATTCTGTGAAACATTTCTTCTATGTTCACCTGGTAACAAACCCCTAATCAACTTATGTCTCAATCATATCCCCTTTCCCCAATCATATCATATTCACAAGGTTTTGCATATTATATTTCCTCAATCTGTTTTCATACCTCACATTCCAAAGATCAGTTATTACCTTTGTGAATCTTCTCTGGACACATTCTAACGTATCCTTGTCACCATGAAAACCCAGTGACCAAATCTATGCAGAATAATCCATATGAGAACTGATCAAGACCTTACAGTGGAACAATAACCTATTTATTTCTGCATGCAAGGTCCTCCACATCATTGCCATTATCCTATGTGACTACTTCATAACTTGTGTAGTGTGGCGCCTGACCTTAATGTCTTTGTCTGCCGCTACCAGATCTCCTCTACCTCCTTCAGAGTTTCCCCACCAAGTGTTTTTCATCCCATCATTGCTTACCAAATTTCAAAAACCTTACACTTTGCAGCATTGAGCAAATACTCTCACTTACCTGCCCATTAATACATTCTGTAAGGCCACAGTGTCTGCTTGACAATGTATTGTTCTCCCCAGTTTTGCAACATCTGTAAACAGGTGCATACCACAAGTTAAACCCATCCTAATATCATTAATATATGTTGAACAACATGGCACCAATACAGACCTCTGCACCATCTGTTACCTTCTCCAAAGTAGAAGGTAACAGATTGGCTTAATGGTAGCAATGAGTTTGTATTTTTTCATAATCTGTGCTACACATTCTGAAATGCCTTTAATATAAGGTATGGGAGTCCTACAGACATCTTTTCTTGGATGCCACATAAGAGGGCTATTAATTATTTTTTGGGTTGTTGCCATTTAGTAAAGCTGGTTGTTTGGTAGTTCTCAGTTCTTGTTTGAGTATTCCTTCAGAGGAACAAATTTTTTTATGCACTAATGATTTTACAATACCATACTTTTGAGATAGAGAGCAAGCGGATGCATTATGAATATAACATCCTGTAAAAGTTGGGTTTTCAATAGCAGAAGTAATCCATCAGGTTCCCATTTGATATGTACATCCAGAAAGGAAATTTCTCTTTTTCCAGTATATATTTAATTCAAGGATGTAAACTACTGATTTCTTGTAGAAATGGAGTTTGGAATCTGGAGTGCTTCCAGATTGCAAACTTGTCATCTATTTAGTATAGTTCAATTTCTTTCAGGCATTCTAACTAAAAATTAGCTAAGTTAGGTGATTGTGAGCCCATTGCAGTTTCTTCAGCTTGTTTGTGTAGTTTATTTTTTCACATGAAGTAACCAGATGTGATTGCAAATTTGAATAAGTCAACAATGTCTGATAGAAATTCTATTGTGTCAGTATGAGGAATATTCGCGAAGAGAGAGATTGTCAAACCTCATCATCAAATCTGACGATGCCAGTTTTATATCTTTTATAATAAATTTGAGTGAAATTCTGTGAATTTTTTTTATGGAAGCTGAATGGCCAATGACAGGATAAAGAAGGTTATCCACTTATAAATTCTCAAAAATCTTGAGAATTTATAAGTGGGACTGCCGATGGAATCCACGTTAATGATTTTACAGTTCTGTACTTTCCACAATTACCCACTGAGTGAATAATTATTTTTAAGTTTTTTTATTTCGGTGCACCATATATCTAGGGGGCCTTGCATGGTAGGTTCTGAGTTGGTTTTTTTTTTTCTCCTTGAACTATGAATGTTGTCTTATCCAGTAACTTGTTAAGTTTATTGTTGGCTTTTGGTAAGATCCCTACTAATCTGAGAGTATATATTCTGATCCTGAAGAAGTAATTTTATTTTTCATGTATTAAGATTTACAGTCTGAGACTCCAGTGGTGTTGCCTTTGTCAGCTTTTCTTATAACTATGTTGTTATTGCATTTTAAAGACTTCAGGGTTAAGACAGTGGAATATTTGTTCTGATGGTGGTATCATAATTTTTGACCTCAAAACGAAGTCTTTTAGCAGTGAACTTTCTAGCAATAAACACACTTTTTTTCATTCGCACAAAATTCAGTATGCACTACTGTTTCTTGGTATTGTTCGTCACTTACACTGGTGATATCTTAACAATACAGTAAGACAAAATATTTGTACAATAAATAATTTTTATGAAAGTATATTAAAAATATGTAAATACCTAAACTTTTTGCTTTAAAATTTCAAGATTTTTTTTTATAATTTCAATAATTATACTCTACACAATAATGTTCAAACTGCAGTATTTGGAAATCATAAGAAAAATTAGTAGCTGATTCTCTTTATATTCAAATATGTATAGAATTTTTTTTTTTTTTTTTTAAATGCTTTGAATTCTTGGTAACAGTTTCATTCAAGATAATCTTCTCTGACAGTATCACATTTTGATAGAACTCTCCTCAAATTAACTTCTCCATTTATATATATTTTTGTGATGCCTACCCATGAAAGGTTTTTAGTAAATGTACTATGGGTAGGCTAGGACTTTTTTTTTATATTTTTATTAATTTTATGTATGTTTAGTTATTTTTTACATAAGTGTGGAAAACGCTATAGAAACATGGAATTTTTTCAAGCCACTTCAACGTCTATAAGTGGGCTGATAAAATCATTTTTCCACCTAAAGATAATTATAAACACAGATGATCTTAGTAATTATTCAGATTGGAAGCACTTTTCATAAATCATTCAGTTGTGTAAGTATAAAATCCTCATTTTTCTATAGCTATATGTGAGCATGTATATTTTTTGTTCATCCCCTGCCATGTTTTGTTATACTCTGTGACTATACTAGCTGAAATTTCTAACTATACTAGTTAGAAATTTCATTCTAACTAGTATGCTGCAGTCATTATTTTGCCCATATGCTTGAGATTATTTGCTTCTTTTAAAATTTTGTCAGCTCTCTTTTACTTTGTAAGTAGCAAACTTAGGAAGTTTTTATGTTGCAAAGAGTATATATTTAAAAATGTGTAACCACTAAAACTTAGTTATATAAAAGTAAAGCAGGTATTACAACTTAGCAAGATACTGGAATGATGAAGGGAAGAGATAGAGTTAAGAAATGTTGGTGTCAACAGCTATAGTCCGACCACAGAAGTGAGAGCTGTCGTTGGCAGACTGCCAAGAAGATTCAATTCATGTTGAAGGGGAGAAAGAAATAAGGCGATGTATGAATTGGTCACCAACATGCGAAATTACTTGCTTTATATGTAAAATTTTTAACTGTCATACAAGCAAAATAGTCACCACTTTAAAAACTACAATGATCAGAAAAGAAAAGTTAATTTTCCAACATGTAATAACAAACACTCATTCCACAGTACAGATTGATTACCCTATTATTGGATTGGATTCTCCTTCTTTTGACATGCGCAGCAGTGTCGAAGGGTCTTGTATCTGTGGGCATACTATATAAACATCTCAACTGAATACAAGATTGTTCTGATTTTTTTTTTTTTTTTTTTTTTTGTGTGTGTGTTTAGCAAGTTGGCATACTGCATTATTATATTTCTTTAGTTATTTATATGTCAAATTACGGTTTCATGAATCTGTTGTCCTGTGAATTAACATTGATTTTTTTTCATTGGATTATAGAAATCAGACATATTCAACCAGTAATGTAATGTCAGACATTACATTACTTTGCAATGTTGGGATTGCTGTATTAACTATTATGGAATGTACATTGTAACCAGCAAAAAAGTGACAGGCAGAACCAAATCATGAGGGTATAACTTTATCTTCTACCTTAGATAGAATTTAGGTATTTACTTTATGATTTAACTTTGGCTTTCAGCTTCAACTGGTATCCCCCCCCCCCCACTTCACATTGAACATCACACAATGATCTGCTAAGATGTAAAGTACTATATCTGTAGCATACCATATACCACCCAGAACTAACTAGTGAAGTTGTTTCCCCCCCCCCCACACACACACCCCTCCATACACACAGAATGTAATACTGTCTTATGTCTGCATTCCAAGTAGTAACATGACTACATTGTAAATACTTAAAGTAGACTGACAGCATCTGGATATTTTATTGCAATTTAATGTTTCATTTCATCTTTCCATTAACATGTTAGGCACAATGGTTTGTTATAGTCAAGTAATTTGACTTCATAAAAATCTAATTGATGCTATGACAGCAGTTAATCCTGCTTGTCCAGTTTAATTTCTATATGTATAGTTATGTTCAACTAAGGATTTGTGTTTCCTAGTCTTAATTGGCACTAAGATCCAAAGAAAATTCTAGGGAATTTTTTTAGCTTTGTGGCCAGTAGGAAGAGAAATGATTGTGGAAGAATGACATTGTGGGATTAAAATGGGAATAGAGTGACTGATTCAGGGGACATAGTGGAGTTGTTCAATGAGCACTTTATTGAAGTATTTCATCCTGGAGAAGAAGGTTTTAATACTAGCAGGATAAGGCAGGTTCAAGGTTTAGAGGTGCAGGAGGAGAGTGTGTTCCAAATACTGAGTGCTCTGGATGTCAATAAAGCTTTCTGTGGGACTGGATGGTATTTCACCACGAGTTTTGAGAGAATGTGCTAAAGAACTGACAGCTTCTTTGACCTGGCTTTTCAATGAAAGCCTGGCTACAGCAAAGGTGCTTAGGGAATAGAAGGAAGGTAAGATAGTGCCATTCCATAAGGGTAGTAGCAGACCGGATGTGTCTAATTATAGGCCAGTTTGTGTGTCATCAGTAGTCAAGGTCTTGGAGAAATTAGTGAGGGACTATATACAACGTTGGGCAGATGAGGGTAATGTTATCTGTGAGAATCAACATGGATTTGTTAAGGGGCGCTCTTGGTTTAATAATATGATTGCCTTTTATAATAAAGTGACAAGAGCAGTTGATGAGCGAAAGGCATATACTGCTATTTTTTTGGATTTTGCAAAGACGTTTGACAGGGTGCCACATGATAAGTTGATGTTTAAGTTGCAGCACATGAGTTTAAATGTCAGGTTAGTCAAATGGATGTAGAATTGGCATTTGATAGGTATCAGAGAGTTGTGTATGGTGGGGCAATATCAAGGAAGCAGAAGGTTACAAGTGAGGTTCCACAGGGCTCAGTACTGGGACCTGTAGTGTTCAACCTTTATATCAGTGACATTGTCAATGGATTGCAAGTGGATATTCACTTGTTTGCGGATTATGCGTAGGGAAAGGTTATCAGTAATAGTGCAGATGTGGCAGCCCTGCAAAAGGATTTGAATAAGCTAGACAGATAGGCAAATGAATGGGGTGTCGGTTTAATGCAGCAAAATGTAAGGTCTTGAGGTTTGGGACGCTGCATAGTCTATTGGAGGAAGTAGGGGAGACAAGAGATCTGGGGTTGATGATTGATAGAAACCTGAAATTTAGGGTATAATTGCAAAGGTGGTGAAGGTAATACAGAGGATTGCTGCAATAATGAGAAGGACGCTGACCTGTAGAGATAAGAGTTATCATTCCGTTGTATAAGACCCTGATCAGACCACACTTACACTATTGTTCTCAGATTTGGTCCCCAGGATTTGAAGGGGATAAATTAATTGTGGAAAGGGTACAAAGATTGTTGAAAGTTTATTTTTCACTTGGTTAGACTATAATAAATTTAGTTTAATCCTTTATCCAAGTGTGAGCAAACAAGCTTTGCACCTGAAAGTATCTTCAGGACTGGGGTAAGGTAGTACAACACCAGGTAACTCGTTGCAAAGGTGGAGCAAGTTAACATCACACCTATCTCTATCTCCCATGATGCAAAACACATCTCCTTGCAGATATGTATAACGTTATGCATTAAGGGAAGGGCCACTACCCAGACTAGTTTCGAGCTTTATGGAACTGTGGAATGCATTACCTGAGAGAGTGGTTAGAGCAAGAATGCTCAATGAGTTCAAGGAGTGGTATGATCTTAGTGTTTCCTAAGAACGACCTCCCACGATGAGTCTTTTGACTCCATGGAGGCCTGGATAATAATTATTTATTTATTATTATTATTACTCTAAGACCCCATGGAGTCAAAGACTCATCTAGGAGATCCTTTTTGTCATACATACAGCTCATCATACCATGCCTTAAACACTCAAATTCTCTGAAGACACCACCCTCTCAAGCAGGGCATTCCAATCATTCACAACTCTGCATGCATAAAAAACCTGCTTCTCACTCCTCTGCTCACACCCTCCTTATACAGCTTCTAGGGATGACCTCTGGTTCTCCCTGATCTCCCACCATTTTCTATAAAACTCTTCAATACTGATCCTATAATAACTCCTTAGTAACTTGTAGGTCTCTATCATATCACCCCCCCCCCCCTTCCTCCTGTCAACTAGACTCTGTAAATTGCACCTTCTCAATCTTTCCTCATATTCGACATTCCAGAGATCAGAAACTATCTTTCAGTCTCCTCTGGACCTATTCTAACAACTCTTTGTCCTTTTTAAAAACCAGGTGGCCAAATCTGTGCACAGAAGTCCATGTGTAGCCTAATCAGAGCCTTTTATACAATGGAACAAGAATCTCCTTACTTCTACCAGTCAGTGTCCTCTGCATCATTCCTAGAATTCTCTGTTGTCCTCCAAATTTTGGGAATGTGTCCCCTAAATTTCAGATCCTTATCCACTATCTCACCTCAAGATCTCTTATTTCCTCCACCTCCAACTATTTCTCCACCAAGCATAAGCTCTACATCCCATTTTTGTTTCCCAAATATTAAAACCTTACATTTTGTAACATTGAACTGGCCCTGTGCTGTTCAGTCAATCTATTCAAGTCTTCTTGTAAGGCCACAACATCTCTACTCTTTATAGTTCATCCCAACTTTGCATCATCTGTAAACAATTAAATATCCCCATCCAAATCTTCGCCAATATCATTAACATACAGATTAAACAGTAATGGCAGGGCATTAGTGACTTTCCTCTTTTGGGATATTGCTCCCCCCATACACAACTTGCTAACACCTATCAGATAGCCAGTCTCCAATTGAATGCACTAATCTAATATCCACTCTAGTTTGACTATCAACTTATCATGTGGTAATTTATCAGAATTCTTTGCAAAATCTAAGTATACTACTGTGTATCCCTCTCCTCTGTCCAGTGAAGCCATCACCTTACTGTAATAAGTAATTACTAAAGCATGATCTTCCTTTTGCAAATTCATGCTGTCCATCAAAGATAATACCATTGTTGTCAACCCAATTCTGGATCCTAGTTCTCACCAGCGCCTTAACTACAACAACTGACACACAGATAGTTATAATTTGATGCTTGAGCTCTATCACCTCCCTTATGAAGCAGCACAATCTTGCCCTCCTTCTCCTTTGGAACCCCATGCAAAACTTGTATTAAAAAAAAATATGTCAAGGCAGATGCCAACTCCCTGCCACATTCCTTTAAAATACGTAGTAACATATTATCAAGTCCCACAGCCTTATTAATATCAAGTTTGCTCAATTCCCCATATACCTCTTACTCACTTATAGTCAGTCTCTCCTCATCATCAACTGCTCTCAAACTCTCCATGATGTTATATTCACAAGAATGAAAGATCTTTATATGAACTGCTCATTCAGTATCTCCACTATATCTTCTGCAGCAGTTGTTCTTATACCATTTTCTCCAATCAATGTCATCCATTTTTTTTTTTTTAAGCTGGATCATAATCACCAGCCTTGTGGTTCCACATATAACCTTTCCACACACTGCTGGCAACCACCCAGGTAATTGGATTATAATGTTATTATTTATAATAACATCCTCTGATGAGATGATCAAATCCGAGACCCTCAATCCTCGTGCACCCTCTGTTACATACTGCCTGAGTTGTCCCTCAAAAATTGAAGATACTTAGTTTTCTTTAGTACCAGTTGCTATCTCATCATCCCAGTCTATATTGCCATAATTAAAATCTCTATTATTTGCTTTGCTAATTTGATTATACATTTCATGGTCACTACCATCCACAATACCAGGTCTATAACAGCATCCAACAAAGTATTCTATTCACCTCTATATCATACCATACTGCCTGAAAACCACTTGCACTATTTTCCTCTTGCATCTCTTTCTTGTATGGACATAACTCTTTCTCTATCATCAGTAGCACTCCATCTCCCTTTTTACGCTTTCTATCTTCACAATACACATCACACTTTCTCTATTCCAACTTTCTCACTTATTCCAATAATTCTTGGGTGAACAGATTCAATTAATGCATCCATTTCATTTGCCTTGTTTCTTACACTTTTAGCATTTATATACATTCCTTTTTTTTCTCCTTATTCGTTTTAGATCTTTCTTCAAATTCAACTGTTTTCCCTTGATCCCGGGTCATCCTCTTCCCTTTTTGTCTACATATGCATTCACATTCTCTTGGAGCATCACCCTTTCCAATGCTGTGTTCCTCTATCCACCCTGAGCCTCCCCATTTCTCTGTCTGTCTTGCACACCTGTTTTCTCATTCTCTATACTCATGCCACTCACCTCTTCAGTCTCTCCTGTCTTACTCTCCCATTCTTCCACATCGCTTCCCACTTGATCAGATTCATTCTCTGCACTCACTTCTCTACCTCTCAGCAGCAGTCTCTCCAAGTGATACACCAAAACCATTAAAATTCAGTCCATCACTCTTATACAGTTCACTTCATCCTTCAAAACTCATCCCAATCAATAACAAACTGCACTCCTTTCTCCTCACACATTTCTGCTAACATATCATTCTTAATTCTTGCACTCCACCTCATCTCACTACTGTCGCACCTAGGCAACACACTTACTACTTTTCCTATCACACTATTATCTTTTATCCATCATCTTAACAACCACCTGATATCCAATATGACATGATCTTTGTTCCCAGTCAAGTCATTTGTCACTATCATAACCACCAACTCTTTTCCTCACTTCTCATATCCAGTGCCTCAATCACTTGACTCATTTTACCTCCAGGAAAACAAACCTTGTGCATCCTCTCATCCAGCACGCCTCTAATAATTAAAGAACCACACAATGCCATTCGTGGGTCTTTCGTTACCTCTTTTATACCAATATTATTCGTTTTCATCATTTTCACTCTTCCATATCTCGAATTCTCTTCATTCTGCATCCATTTCAGCTCTTGCCCCATCTTAACCAACTCAACTTTCAAATCTTGCGTCACATTTTCGCTCTTTCACTCTCTGTTGTGCTACATTCGTATCGCTTTTGTCCTTACCATCTATTGTTAAGTTTATCAGATCACTCATTCTCTTTTTCAAAACTTTTTACCATTTTTTCGCGACTCTTTTACACTGTCTCTCGTTTCTGTCAGACGAGTACTCATCCTCCTTGCAGTATTCTCACTACTAACACTTTCAGTTATCAACACATTAGCACTCATCATGCCCTCATTCAGCTCACACTTCGCACACACCCTCCTTCCATTCGCCTTAAATATCCATAATTTATCTATATAATTGAACGAATACATATAGCACATTGCACAACAACGACTGAAATCAAAATTAAATTACTACATGAACAAAGCCTCTGCCATCTTTCCTTTGCCGATTATTCCCCCCTCCTACACTAAACTCTAATTTTAACGAATCCGTAAACAAACAGCGATACACTAAAAACACTGCAAGTGCACAACTTTTGCAGCAATTCTTACTCAAACATACACACTTATTTACAATTAATTATTCCAAAAAAAAAAAAAAATCTCATCTGAAATGGGAGACTTCTTTACACACCGCTACTTCTCTTAGTTTATATTTTTAGAGTTTGTGTCCAGGAAGGACCCTTGGTGATAGTCTCTAACTTTTATTTCGCTTTTTTATGCAGAAAAACTTTTGTATTATAAGTAAAAATGGAAAATAAAAACGGTGATGCAGTATGCCACTTTGTTGACCGTAAATTCTGGGGGAACGAATAGTACGGAAGTAGTTTTTTGACCGTATATTCTTGCCATGTAGTAATTGATTTAAGTAGTTTCTCTCTTTTCTTTTTTATTCTATTGGTTGGGTCGTTGTTAGCGAGTTGGTATGTATCATTGTCCGAGACTAGCAGATTCGTTTTTTCTAAATAAGTGGTTCGGTTTAGAATAACGGTGGCAACAGTAACAATTAACTTAACGAAACACGAATTTACAGCGGTGAAATCATTAAAATCAAATCCGAACATCATAATAACTAGCACTGATGAAGAAAGTACCACCGTTATTCTAAACCAAACCACTTAATTAGAAAAAATGAATCTGCTAGTCTAGGATAATAATACATATCAACTTGTTAACTACGATCTAACCAATAGAATAAGAAAGAAACACAGAGAAACTACTTAAATCAATTGCTGCATGGCTCGAAGATACGGTCAAAAAACTACTTCCACAGTATGCTCGTTCCCCGAGAATGTACTGTCTACCGAAAATACTCAAACAAAACACACCACTCCGGCCGATAGTCGAAGGGATTGATAGCCTGAATTATCACCCAGCCAAGAAATTAGCGACAACACTTCATAAATATAATCAAAGACATTACCATTAGAAAAAGATTTGACGTCTCTTCCCCCTTAACAAGGGCAGAGACGTCAAAAAACGAATGTCCCAATCAATGACACAATCCTTTTACAGAACAAATTCCCTCCAGATATCACTGCGCTCTTTGCGCATGCATTACATTCTGGTTATTTTGTATGGCAAAACGCTTTCTACCAACAAAAAGAAGGCACAACCATGGGCTCGCCGTTATTCTCCCCCGCCCCATTGCTAACTTTTATATATATAGAACATTTTGAGCAACATGCTTTAGATTCCTCTCCTTTAAAACTCAAAGTCTGGCTTAGATACGTTGACGATGTTTTCGCAATCTGGTGCCATGGCCGCCAGACACTTTTCTTAGCCACCTAAACAAACAACACAAACGCATACAATTCACAATTGAGATTGAAAAACAACACACTTCCGTTTCTAGATACACTTGTCACAGGTCTTCCTTCTGGCAATCTTTCCTTTACTGTTGACGTTAAACCGACACATACTGGCCAATATATACACAAACTCCTACAATCACCACCCAACACAAAAACTAGGTTTCATTAACTCAAAAAAACGGCTTTGAAGATCTGCTCCAATGAACATTCACTGAAAGACGAATTTAAAGTTATCAGCAATACTTTTCTAAAAAATGGTTACAGCCAAAACACTATTAACAAAATTCTCTACAAGAGCAATAAAAAAACAAAGATAAAACTATAACCATTCCTTACATTAAAGGGACATCAGATAAAATAAACAGAATACTGCAAAAATACAACCTCAAAGCCACCTTTAAACCTGCAAAATTAAGAAGCTTACTCAACTCATCCAAAGACCCTCTGCTAGCCCACCATGGAGTATACCGTATTTATTGCACCTGTAATATACTATTATTATTACTATTATTACGGGCAACTCCAGGGAGTCATTGGACTCATCGAGGGAGGCCCCAAATCATATTCATCACAACTATTTGACATTCATACAGTATCTATCATACCTCGCCTTAAACTCATTCACTGTCACAGCATCCACCACAGACTCAGGGAGCGCATTCCACTCATTCACTACTCTAAAAGTAAAGAACCCAGCTCTAACACCTTTACTAACCACACTTTTGCCCAGTTTCCATGGATGTCCTCTAGTCCTCCCACAACCAGCCCTGTTCTCAAAAATATCTTCTGAATTAATTTTATAGAAACCCTTCAGTAATTTGAATGTCTCAATCATATCTCCCCTCCTCTGCCTATCAACCAATTTTTGCAACCCACAAATCCTCAACCTGTTCTCATACGGTTCATTCCACAGACCTGCTATCATCTTGGTCACTCGCCTCTGGATCCTCTCCACCTCCTCCCCATCAAGAAGAAACCTCGGTGACCAAATCTGAGCACAGTAGTCTAGATGGGGTCTTATCAAGGCTCGATACAGAGGAACAATAACCTGCTTGTCAACGTATTCTTCAGCAACCAAGTGATTTGATGAGCTGTTTTGGTCACTTTTGCAATGTGTCCCCTAAATTTCAATTCCTTATCTACCAACACTCCTAAATCTCTTGCCTCATCAATTTCCTGGAGCACGGTTCCACCAATGCAGTATACTGCCGCCAATCTTTTCATCCCAAAATGCATAACCTTACATTTTGCCACATTAAACTGACATCCATTCTCCTTAGCCCAGACCTCCAATCTATCCAAATCATCCTGCAAAATTTTGACGTCATCTGCATTCACTATTGCCCTACCCAACTTCGCATCATCCGCAAACAAATGAACTGTTCCTCTCAGATCATTTCCTATATCATTTATGAACAAATTAAACAGCAGTGGTCCAAGAACAGATCCTTGTGGCACACCACTAGTCACAGGCCATCTTGTGGACTCTACTCCCGAGTAAACCACTCTGATATCTCTCCGTCAACCACCCTCCTATCCATCTCACCAACCCTATGTCCATTCCCATATGCTGCAATTTACTGATTAGAATTCCATGTAGAATCCTGTCAAAGGCCTTGGCAAGGTCCAGTAGAATCACCGTAAACCCATTACCCTTATCCAGTTCAGCCGTCACTGTGTTATAATACGTGAGCAAGTTACTGAGGCATGACCTACCCTTCACAAAACCATGCTGTCCCCGATACAGTATCCCATTTTCTTCTATCCAATCTTGTATTTTCCTCTTGACTATTTTCTCTAAGACCTTGACAATGATTCCTGATATGCTAATCGGTCGGTAAATTCGGATACTCGGTCATTTGAATACTTTATATATATATATATATATAGGGGAAACAGGACGCATAATTCCTATCAGACAAAAAGAATATAAACGACACATTAAATAAATATAACTGGTGAAGCTGGCCTTTCTGATCAAGCCCTGAACACCTTACATAAAATTGACTGGAAAAGCACCAGTTGTTTACATCACACCAAAACATGGTAGGAACGCAGATTTAAGGAAGTCTGCGAGATTATTTCAACCACCCCAATGTGAACAATAACGGATCCCAAACATATGGAAGGCACATATTCGACTCACGGAATCTTCCTCTCTAAGAGTAACTATATAAACAGGACTAGATAACCCAGGACCCTAAATCAAAAATAACTGCTAAAAATGGGACATCATTATTAAGAAAGAATGTTTGCTCATGTTATCATAAATAGAATTTAGCTTAATGTAGTTTCTAAATAATTAATATATAATTTTTTTTTTCCACTAGAGGTAATGGCAGTAGAATAACCTGTGATCAAATCATTGTTTCTCTAGCTGACTGTATGTAATGTAACTTAGCTTGTCCTGTATATTTGTATATGCTCCAGATGATGATTTCAAAATGAAGATCGAAACGTCGGGAAATTAAAAGAGTAATTTATTTATAACACGGTTGTAAAGTCCATAATTTCTAAAATGAATACATGTCAAAGTCATTTCACCATTGCAATTTTTGCTATTTGACCTGTGAACTTCAAGTTCCTATCTATCATAACGCCAAGATCCCTAGCCTCATTCGTTTTTTTGTAGCATAATCCCACTAATATAACACACCATTGGAAATCTCATCATGCCATAGTGGCTAACTTTATGTTTACCAACATTCAGATGATAGCCATTGTCATTTTTCCAAATTTCCAGCACCGATTCAAATCATTTTGTAAGCACTAAATAGTACCGCTCCTGATTGCCTTGCCTATCTTTTTGTCATCAACAAATATCCTGTTCATCATATTTTGCTATCGTTTCTTACCTCCATTCTCTGTCTCAACACTTCTTGAATCCCATGCTGTGTAGCATTTACACTCTCCTGAACTGCATTTTTTAATACAATCAACTTGCACTATAATAAAGTTTGTTATACGGGATAGTTTGCTATAATTTCTTTAGAGCAGGATTATGCCTGTAGAAACTTCTGTTAGAACATTATAGCATATTATTAACAACTGGCATAAAACCACGTATATTCAGAGAGGAATATAACATTCAGATATGTACCTCGTTGCAATTTTTGGGAACATTGATTTCACTGCATCTGGGGAATATTTTCATGGAGTCATTTGAACAAATAGCCCTCATTAGCTTCCAGACTTTGGCTTAGTTATGTGGAAATCATAATTTGGCAAGTCTTCAAAGAGTCAGCTCACAATTTTTTCATAGACTTCTCCAAACCGCTTAAATAAACATTTTTATCTCAGTGGTGAACCATGACAAACTTTCGTTTGAAGTCTATAAAAAAAATTGGTTAATTCTGTAAGATACCTACATACCACATCACATCATCCTGTCCCCAAGAATGAGGCACCATTAAAACAGTGATGGCAACAAGATATAACATAAATCTCAGAGAGGAAATCCTAAAAACTGGCTACAACCTCTTACAATCAGCTATTTGCTGATGATGCAAAGATAGGTAGAGTGATCAGAAGGGCTGCTGATATGAAGTACTTGCAGAATGATTTGAATAGGCAGAAATTGTGGGCATATTAAAATGGCTATCATTCCAAAGTTAATCAATGCAAGGTGTGATTACACCTTGGTGGATCCAATGTCATATTATATTGGTGGAGTTATGCTTGAAGAAACATGATGAGGCTAGGGATCTTGGAATTTTAGTAGAGAGGAAGTTGAAGTTCAAGGGTCATATAGCAAAAATTGTAAATGTAAATACAACTCAGAGAATAATGTCAATGCTCTAACGAACCTTGACATGTAAAGATGAAGTAAATTTGCCTCTTTGCAAGGTTTGATAAGACCTCACTTAGACTATTGCGTGTAATTCTGGTTTCTGGTGATTCTGATACAGTGGAGAGTGCAAAGGAGTGTGTCAAAAATGTTATCAGGGTTGTGGAATACTGACTGAAGACAGGTTAAGAATTTGTAGACTGCCGACGCCAGCAATCTGCAGAAAGAGGAGTGATATGATTGAGACCTAACTTCTGAAAGGGATATGTAGAATTTCAGTAGATGGAATTTTTCATTTTATGAAGGGTTGGGAAAGGATGTAAAGGCCATTCATGGAAGATGAGAATGAATGCTCTCTAGGAGGAAGCAGGGGTTAGGGCTAAATGTTTTTTGCCATAGAGTAGTGCATGATTGAAATGGATTGCCATTGGATGTAGCGTGAATGAATTCGAGAATAACCATGATAGCTGATGCGAATAGTATGGCCTGTTTCGATGGGTTCAGATTCCCTGGTGGTCTCTTAGTAATAATAATAACGGCTTAAAGAGACTTACTTATTCTGTTAAATTTGCAAATATGAGATGGCTACAAAGCTGCTGTTTATTTACCGCACATGCTAAAATAGTGAAAATACTTATGTAGTACAACTTAAAACTTGATTTTACGAAACTACAAAAAAAAATTAAAATCCCCAAAAACAGGATCACTCTCCTCTCAAGCAAGCAAGAATGTACAAAATTTTTCGTGCATGTAGCATCGTCTATATTAGTCAGATAATATCCCCGATTAGAAAAATCCGTCTCAGAAAACATAATAAATATGCTTAGAAAATGTGAGCACATAAATCAGGATTGGCATTTCATACCACCATAGAAAAACATCAAGCACTTTGCCATCAGGAATGCTCTACATTGGATTCAGCAACTACTCAAATTTAAAGGCGATGGCATGCAAACCAATCTAACAAAAATTAAGGTGTCATCTTAAAGCACCTTAATCGAAACCTATTTGTCGATGAATCAGGCTGTGAAAGAAGTTAACAAAGATCGCGGCAATGAGATCTGGTATGCGTCTCATATCTTGATGTTTTTTTTTTTTTCTATATTTGATGTACGACAGCTGTTAATTTAGACATCTTCCTTTTAAAAAAAAATACAATTGGAGGATGTACTCAATAAGACGTACGAAACTAGTCATTAAACGGTTCTATAAATGAATGTACCAACGCCTTTTATTCCCTTATAGGGTGTAAGCGAGACCGCTTTAGCCCTTTTGGATACGGTGGGGGTGGGGGAGGGGAATTGATTAATCTACGCTGGTAACCACTCAGAGATAGCTGGTCCAATAAACAGTATCCGGTGAAGAGACATTTGACTAGTGCCACCGTCTCGTGGTTCTTAACTATATTATTCGAAATAGTATGGGTTTTACGGTAGATTTTCTTGAGTTTACCGGACGTAAAACCCGCTTGCCCGTGCCAGAGATCGACTAACTCAAGGACCTGTCGAAGATAGGGTCAGAGAAACTTCCTATAGTCGGCGACTAGATTCGAAATAAGAATTCATTATCCGGACAACCTGTCGTTATAGGTGCAAGCGCCACTTTCATACGGTTACATGGGCCTAATCATTAAACAGTTTAATCTCTGAAATTATTGTATTATATGTAGTTTTTTTTGCCAATTAAATAACGGATATTTCACACCACGGAAACTTCAGTTAATTGTATATTGTGTGTACCGTTTTTTGGTTGTAGAAATGACTGATATAGTTCGCCCACCATTTCTAGATCCCTTCTTGGCTTGGTGCCAAGAATAGTCGATTCATGCTGAAGGGGAGAAAGAAATGAAGGATGTACGAATTGGTCGCCAACATGCGAAATCACGTGCTTTCTTGTCTATCGCTGTACTAGATAGTACTAGCTTGATTTTTGTTGTTCTCTTTTTGCATTATTTTTTTATTATTAATTTGTATGATGGATCCAGTACAGTCAACAAGTTCTATTGTTACACGTTTCAGTAGCTCTTGCAAAAGAATATTGAATAATGTGCTGACATTCTGCGAAAAAGAATCGTCAGAAGGCCGTCTTCTTGTTCCCCTTTCTCAAGTCATAAAACGTGCAAGTGCAATTGCGGGCGTATCGGGATCGACTGTTAAAAGAATTCGTAGGGAATCAAAAGGTGAAGGTAAGCCAAAATTTAATCTCCTAAAAAAAGCGCCAGAGAAAGAAAACCGTCGAAACCGTAGCTTCGAATGATTTTGGTGTAGACGTTATAAGAAGAACTATTCACGAATTTTACGTGGTCGAGAAAAGAGTGCCAACTGTTCCGAAATTGATTCCTGTCCTTAAAGAAAAAATTAATTTTCCTTGGAAAAGAGAAACTTTAAGGAAAATACTTCATGAAATCGGATTTTGTTTTAAAAAGTCCCAGAATAAAAGGAAACTTATCATGGAGCGAAGTGACATTGTTTTATGTAGAATGCAGTATTTGCACGTATTAACACTCTACGTACATTTTTCCAACTGTTATACAAGCAAAATAGTTACACTTTAAAAACAGCAACGTTCATAAAAGAAAAGCTAAATTTTCCGACATGTAATAATAAACAAACTGAGTTTGTTTATTATTACATCCCAGAAGACAGACTGATTACCCTATTATCGGAATGGATTCTCCTTTTTCTGACATGCGCAGAAGTGTCGAGGGACCTCAAATCGGTGGGCGAACTATACATAAACGAAAATTTTTACAATAAAATCCATTCTTTGATTTCTGTACTTTCTTAAGTGGCATTATGCTGTCAGTAAATGGTATCACTGTTCAGTAAATATCGCCAGATTATTTTGAAAATTACACAAATGTTTTAAATTTATGATGATGATTGTTAGATTTCCATTAAAATATACTTAAATATATTCATGGAATTATTAGTTATTTACAGAATTATTTAAAATTATCTCCAATAATATCCAAATTAATTTTGTGTTGCTATTTGAAACTATGACCCATTCAGTGTATTATTTCCTTAAATAATTATAGGTAGTTAGCAAATTATTTCTTTAGATCAAATTAAATCGCATTATACAATTTTACAACTGCGCAAAATCAGCTAGATTTTGCGCAGTTTATGGTATTTGCAAAATATTTGATGACAAATTTAAACCATCCAGCAGAGGAGGGTCAAATTGGTATCGAACTGGCGCAGTTGAGTAGCTAGTGGTGTGTGTGTGTGGGAGGGGTCGCCTGGGAGGTACTTTTTTGGGGGTTTTAACGTGAGACAATTTTATTTTTTCGACGATTCTTTTATTAATGTTAACTTTAAAATTAGTCGAAAATCTTAAGTGCTGTAGAACATTTAACTGGTGAAACAGAAAATAGAGTTACCATGTCAGATTCTAGTATGCTGCTTGTTGGCTTACCTTTCTGTGCTTTCTTGGCCTGTGGGAATCAAAACCAAACTAAAGAACTGAATATACAACAATGTGACATAAAACTCGAAGCTGAGTTCTCGAGACTGTATTTTAAAATAAACTGCAAAAGTTCAAGGGGACCATCCTTCCACGCCTGTTTCGTCTTGCGTAGCAGGAACAGAAATAAAACAAGTCTTTTTCTCTCAACGAGGAACTCTTCCTTATTAATGTCATCGTGATCATGATTTAGTTGCTGTATATATATATATAGAACAGCAACTGAGTGATGACTTCGACGATTTTGCTAACAGAAAAGCAAGAAAAATAACATTTTAGAATGTCGGAATTAAAGTTTTACTTCAAAAATAAACATTTTGTTTTCATTTATTTCCCCATACGTCGTTTTGACTTTTTTGTAGTATTTTTGGTATGTATTGAGAGGGGCGGCAAACTCAGGGATCACCCCGGGCAGCAAAAGCTATAGCTACCCCACTGACCTGGTGGCCACAAGTGACCCTGAACGTTAACTTTTCCAAATGTAGAAATTATAACTTTTTTTTACTATTCCTATTTCTATTCCATGTGGACAGAGAGATCTTTCTCTGTCTTAAAAATATTAAAAAACTATCTAAGAAGTACATTGTCAGAAGAAAGGTTAAACAGTATGGCCCTATTGTATATGGAATGAGTACAGGCTGTTCCCGGGTTACGGACGATCCAATTTAAGGCGTTCCGTACTCACAAACGAGTTCCCAAAGCAACCTTTCAGACAGTGCGGGCCGTATTAAAAATTTTAATGAAGCCCGCGGGCTACTAAGCTATACTGCGGTATTTAGAATTGTAAGATGCTTTCCAGATTCACAAGGAATGCTGTTCATTTGATAATTTACATAAAATCCTATTAAAAAAAAAAAAAAAAAAAAAACTCAGCTTTAAGAGCGTAGGTAGAAGTCGGGTTCATGATAAGTAAATACAATCAATACTTGAAAAAAGATAATTTAATGAAAAAAACATTCATTTTTTACAATGTCGCATGGGCAACATGGCAATGTTTTAACTTGAGCAGCTTGTTGATGTTGGAAGTCGCTTTGCACAGAGTATTCTTGAGATGTTTGTCCATAATCTGCGTTCTTGTCTTGGACTTCACATGCTTCATTCTGGAGAAGAACTGCTCACATAAGTATGTGCTTCCTAACAAAGGGCACATCTTCAAAGCATGCCAACGAAGATTAGGGAATGCTTCCTCAGAAATGTAGTCTTTGTAAAATGTAAGCAAGGGTACATTGAATAATTTTTCTCTCAAATAAGAGTTGTTTTTGGAGTTAAAGGAGCTCCATTTGTACTGAGCCTGGCATTTCGGCAGCATTGACACGGAATGGCATTGAAAATAAATCTAAAGAAGACTGTTGGTTACGAAAATCACTAAATCTCTCTTCGAACTCACTTCGCAACACAGCTAATTTTGTAGCGAATTCATTAAGAGACGAACAACTGGACTCAGCGAGAAGCTAAAAATGAGTTAAGTCTTTTTTGCGAGTTGTGTTCCCCAAAGTTTGAGATTGGCCACAAAAGATTTGATGTGATCAAACAGTGTGCACCAGTTTGATCGCATCAAATCGCGGCTACAATCTTTGGATTGTAGCCGCGTATTTAGGTCATTCATATGCAACGAGATGTCGGTCACAAAGGCAAAGTCTGTCATCCACTTCGGATCGTTAAATTCCACAATCGGATTCCCATTGGTTTGCATGAATTGCTGTATTTCACTCTTAAATCAAAGACTCTTTCAAGAACCTTCCCTCTGCTCAACCAACGCACATCACTATAATAAACCACATCGCCGTGATCCGCTTCGCACTCTTGGGTCAAAAACTCTTCGAATTGACGATGATTCAATCCTCTTGCCCTAATAATATTGACGATAGTCACAATAACTTTCATGACATTCTCAAATCCAATAGTTTTCGCGCACAAATTCTCCTGGCGGATTAAACAGTGGTAATGGGTGAAATCTTTTCCTTCTAGTTCCGGTTCTTTTCGTAGCAGCGCAACAAACCCTTCGTTCTTTCCCGCCATAGCAGGGGCACCATTATTTGCCACACCATCGAGATTGGTTAAGCTGAGGTCGAAATACTGTAGCGTTTTCTTGGCAGCTTCAAGAATATCAGTGCCTTTCGTCGTTCCCTTCATAAGTACGATCGCTAGCAGTTCTTCTATCACATTGAATTGTTAATCAATGCCACGGACAAAGCCAGGCGTGCTCTTTCCTTCACATCTGTGCTCTCATCTAAAGTAAGTGAATATGACGTAAATTCGGACGACCGTTTTTTTTTAAATTTACTTCAATGTCATTGGCAAGTTCTTCGACACGTCGTGCTACAGTTATCCCAGACACACTCGGTTTTTTAAACACTTTCTTATTATTTGGGCACAGAATATCCCAGCAACGATGAGAGACTCATTCACAAACTCTCCATCCGAGAAGGCTTTTGACTTTTTTAGCAATTTTTTCAGCTATTACTTAACTTACTTTGACGCACGCTTTGCTCTCTTCCCTCTATCTTTTAAGGGTACCCTGCTGGCATTTTAAATCAATTTGGAGTGTTCGCTTTATCCACAAGCAGCCGCTCTTGAAGATGATCGAAATTGGACGCATGCTTTGTCTCATAGTGTTGATTTGTATTGTTCTTTTGATACTGACACTGACTCACAAATTAAACACTGACTTATTGTCGATCGGCACAAAAAAGTACAAATTGGTTCACTTTTCATTAAAAACCCGACAAGAATCACTTAATTTATGCTTTTTACTCGTAGCCGCCATAGTGATGGAAGGTGAACTCAAACAATGATCCAAAATGGCCGTGTAACGATTATTATCTACTGAATATGCCTCACACTGTTAAAAAAAAGTTGGTAATACAAAGCCACAATAGGCTATTACTCACACGGCGAACACTTATTCACGAATATCACACTATTCACGACTGACTGTGGATGAGTTCCACTTATTTATATGAAAATAACGAAGTATCGAGAACCTTCGAGATGTGTCTGGAAGGCACTAGACAGCACATTTGAAAGAACTAGCTGTTCAACCATCTACCTGCGACGTTAGTACTAGTACTTAAGTACCACTTGGCTCTGGTAGATGGCTGAAGAAGCATGTCTATTTATTATTTATTTTTATAGGATTTTATGTAAAGTATCAAATGCACAGCGTTCCTTGTGAATCTGGATAGCATCTTACAATTCTAATTACCTACTGCAGTAGAGCTTAGTGGCCCGCGGGCTTCATTGAATTTTTTTTATTTAATCGCGTTTTAATCTTAAGTAGTTATTTTTTCAAAATGGTCGGCGACTACGGCAAAGAGCTCCGCGGGCCACGCGTTGAAGACCACTGGTGTGATATATTTTGTATGGAAAATTGCAAATGAAAGAGCTTGGTGCAAGTTGTGTGCCGTGCTTGCTCACAGCCGATTAAAAACACACTTGCATAAAAATCTTGGGACAGTACTTGGAGCGTTTTAACAAGAAAAAACTGATTTTGTGCGTCAATTTATTACAATGAGGAGAGCTTGATTCACCGTTACACACCAGAATCCAAACAGCAGTGAAAACAGAGTACAGAAGCCGGTTGTTCAGCGCCAAAGAAGACAAAGTCGGTTCCATGAGGAGGAAAGGTCATGGCATCGGTGTTTTGGGATGCTAAAGGCATTTTGTTTATTAATTATCTTGAAAAGAGTAATACAATAACCAGGGAATATTATTCTGATCTTTTAACCATTCTAGACGAAAAAAATTCGTGAGTAAAGACCCCGTTTACAGAAGAAAAAAAAAGTATCTTTCATTAGGACAATGCACCTGCCCACAAAGTTGTTTTGGCAATGGGAAAATTAACCTTCCAAACGGCCAGGACGTCTATAGCCGTCCAACTAAATCTGGATATGATTCAGCCCACCTGTTTAAAGAACCAGGATAAGAAGTGCAATTTGACCATCCTGAAGGTGTGATAAATCCTCTCGCTGAAGAGAACGGTTAATCGGATTATCTCACGTTCGTAGCTACCTCTCAGTTGCCTATTACAAGAAACGCATATCCTTGTTCTATGCTGGTCAACTGGATTTTAGTTATATAGGATAGACTAAAAATAGAGAAATTATTTATATTTTTGTTTTCTCTTTTTATTGTACAATACAATTTTAATTTCTGGACAAAATAAAGGTCTTGCATAATTTCTTCACTTAAATATTGCCTTACCTGGGAGAACCAATTTCATTTTTAATTTTTTTGCGCTAATTTGTTTCTAATCCTTTCTAGACAAAACATTATTCTTTGTTTTCGAAGAAATTAATTCACGATAATTATTTGAAATATTCTTTTAATAAAAGAAAAGAAAACCAGCTGCAGACGTTCCAGATTATATAATTTTTATTTTTGTACAAAACCATCGAAATCGAATAATACTTCACAGATTTCCTTTAGGACACGCTGGAGCATGCTACTTTGCATTATAGAGAATAACATGAAATTCTTTAATCATATCACTAAATTTTTTCTTTATATTATATAGTAATCTACTGTTCTTTGTAGATTACTATATAATATAAATTATACAGGGAAACCAAGAAAGTGATTTCCCTGTATAATTGGTCATTACGAAATGAAATTAACAGTTATAGATATTTACTGCATAATTCAGATATTTTATTCTTCAATTTTTAAAGTAAGCGATACATTTGCTTATTTTTATCATTCAAAATATATATATCAAATGCATCAAATGTGAAATTTCATTTCCTTTCACAATACAAATGAACTTTATTTCGACTTTGATAGCATCACCCCCCCCCCTCCCGTTGCAACATTACCAGACACCCGAAATATGTTATGAAACATAGGTACAGTTTTTATTTCATTCGTGATTTTTCCATAATAATTGTTCCACATAGCGTTTAATTTTTTCGACACAGAAACTAAGTTTTGATTATTATAAATAAGAAAATATACATATTATTTCCCTATTATTATAAATCAGGAAGTTATGTGACGTTGGCTAACAGGGGAAATTAATATTTAAAAACACTGCCATCCTACAAATGGAATATCAGAATATGCTTCGAATGTCTGCTAATCAATCAGAAAGATGGAAAAAGAGAACAAGGAATTTCTGCCTGTAAAATATTCAGTTATTGCACGAGGTACTTTAGTGTGCTGCCTTCTGGGCATGTTCTTTTTGATTGGGTTCCCATTGGTGGTGGTGGGGGGGGTTGGTAATCTCCGTTAGTCTACAACTTGTTACTGGGCAGAAAGGAATATTAGGAAGTATACCCAATATACAATTCATTTGTGAGATGGCAAGCAAGAGCAGCAACAGCAATAGCAGTAATTTTTTTCAAGATAATTATCAAATAATTTAGAATTTTTCGATAATAAAAGTGAAACTGATCGCTATAAATAAAGAAATCACTTTTGGCATAAATACTTCATAGCCTGTAAAAGAAATGTCAGTTTTACTGTGTTAGGATAATTAAATCAAAAGAGGAAATTGAAGCAGCTGTTAAAAATCTAACAGAACAGATTACAGTAGCCTGTGCAGCAGTTACTACTCCTGCAACTACCTACAAATCCAACCACTTGCCTGAAGACATTATGAATCTGATTAGAGAAAAAATAAGGCTAGAAAAAGATACCACAACATCAGGGCTCCACAAGGCAAACGGATCTTGAACAGGTTCAACTCTGCAGTGAGAAATGCCCTCGCAGCACATAGAACTCAACTCTGGGAAGAAAAACTGACTTCCATCTCCACTGACAACCACTCCATATGGAATCTTATCCGAAATATTAAAAACAGAAATAAACCTCTTCAAACAGATTCAGGTCTCATCCACACTGATGCTGATAAAGCTGAAGCAATAGCAAACCATCTTGAAAAATGCAAACTTGCATACGACCACCTCGATATTAGTCATATATACAAGATCCACCGTAACGTCAGATATTCGCTCAATTCAGCTCTCACACATTCCACTCAAATTGCACCCACCTCACCTGCTGAAATATATGCTATTATTCAGAAATTCAAGAATAAAGGCTCCTGGACCCGATGGTATCTCCAACAAAGTTATAAAACTTCTACCACGTAAAGCTGTTGTTCATCTAACAAATATAATCAACTCCATCCATCACTACAAATATTTCCCTTCCTACTGGCATACACAACACCAATTCATAAACCTGGAAAAGATCCCAGTTTGCCTCAAAATTACAGACCAATCAGCCTCATCTCTAATCTCGGCAAAATTTCCGAGAAGGTAATTCTTACTAGGCTTCAATATTCAGTACTCCGATTAAATATCCTGCCTGAGGAGCAGTTTGGCTTCTGACAATTGCATAGCATCATGCAACAAATACACAGATTGGTGGAACACATCATTACAAGTTTTAACTGGCATCAATACACTGGGGCTGTTTTCCTTGACTTAGTGCATTTGACAAGGTTTGGCATTATGGTTTGCTATACAAACTAGTATCATCTGGTGTACCAATCGGAATCATTCAACTTATAAAGGCATACCTCTAACATAGGCGCATGCAAGTAAGGCTGTGTGGAGTAGTCTCGACACAAAAACACATCTTGGCTGGAGTTCCACAAGGGTCCTTACTAGCACCAATCCTATTCTCCTTATACTTGTATGATATACCACACAACCCATTATCTTCAATTAAAGCTATTTACGCTGATGACACAGCGTTATTGGCCAGATCTTTAAAGCCTCACCTAGCCACCAAGAAACTGCAAGAAAACCTACTGCAAATTGAACAATATTTCGCCAAATGGCGACTCCTAGTGAATCCCCTGAAGAGCGTAGACATCCTATTTTCAAGAAGATTACTGCTTCCTAAAGAAGATATTTTCCTTTTCAACACTAAAATTCCATGGAAAACATAGATGAAATATCTTGGTGTAATACTAGACAGAAAACTGACCTTCAGTTCACATATCAGCAATCTTTGTGCCAACACATCAAAAGCTATAGCCCAGCTCTACCCACTAATAAACAGAAACAGTAAGCTGAGCACCAGAATCAAACTTCTCATATACAAACTGATGGTTCGTCCAATACTCATCTATGCTTCGCCGGCCTGGAGTCATACTTCAAACTCGAATATTATCCAATTACAACGCATCCAGAACAAATGTCTCAGAATGATCCTGGGTGCCCCATGGTTCATCCGAACTGTCCAACTGCACCGGAACACGGAGGTCCCCTATATTTATACTTTCATGCAGACTATAGCAACCAAATTCTTCTCAAAGGCAACTGTGCACCCTAACAGACTGATCCAACTGGCTGCTATGATGCAATGGACTATTTAAGCACAAAAGATCTAAAGCCATCCTCAACTCCAACATTGAGGATTAATTTCCCAGCCCACTCAGGGCGAGCAATTAACTCATAAACTTTCTCAACTCACAGCTTCTCTCAAGATAGCTAGAAATATGAAAAGCTTTTGCTTCACCCGTTAAGTCAATAATGTTAATAGTTAATAGTAAAAAAGAGGAGAAGCGTTCAGGACAGCAAGGAGTGAAGTAACGGGTGTCAGTAAAGGGATTTGGGAAATGCCGTAAATCGATTAAGAAAGGACCGGGGAATTAATAGGCAATTTCGGAATATTTCTACGGAATTCTAAAATTACGATGAATTCCAATTGTTTTGTGGAAGAATAGTGCAAAGCTGAATTTAATGCATAGAAGAAAATTAGGAATAAGTAGATTACCTAAAACGAGTGCGTTAAGACTTGTGAAACACTATGTTTAATATTTCAGTTATTATAGTGAATATTTCCTTGAATAGTGTTATTTCAAAGTAATATTTAACTACAGTTTTAAGTGTGCCTATAGTAAATCCAGTGTGTAAAAGTTGTAACCCGGTAAGGGCCGTCCTTTTTGTATTTCAGTGTGAAGAAATAAGAGTTAGCGCCGCCTGATATATCTTAATATTAACTGTGCCGTTCTACTAAAAATAGTCGAAGTATGGAGCTTTAAAGTGTTTCCCCCTTGAAATGATAACTGCCTCATAGTTTAATTAAGTGTTTGTTGACTAAGAGAGAATTAGAGAATTCTACCTTAAGAATAATTACTGTAAAATTCTGGAACATTGAACTGTGGGAACCATTTTTAATTATTCGGAAGAATATAGAATTGACAGCTGAATGTTTGATGCCTAATGTTATGTTTGTTACGAGTATTTGAACTAAGTTGATGTATAAAAGAATTGAATTATCTCATTGAATAGAGACAAGCTATGACAATAGTATTTAAGCGTTGAAGAATAAGATCTGTAAATTTAACTTAAATCTTTAAACCAAACCGAGAGGCTACTAGTGTCTCAGAGATATTTTATATATTGTTCAATTAGATTATCTTGCTTAGAAAATTATGCTTAAATTACATGTTCTATAACCCTGTATTAAATATTTATTTTATTGAATTCAATTTGTTGTTTGCCTGATTTTTCTTCATCTGCACCACTCATTAAAATTTATCGGACCTTGCGGAAGCCTTAAATGATAATATTAACCTCGACCTATATAAAGCGAGATTGCAAAATTAGTTGATGATTGATTCCTATGTATTATATAGACTAATCTGAATATAGGGTGGCGCAGGATAATATAGATTTTCCTTATATTCGGATCAGTATCAATCAGCATCTAACAAAATAAAAACGGAATCTAAAGAAATAAGAATAGATCCAACTAACCAACATAAATGAATCAATTAGCAAGATGGACAACACAACAATACGGAGTAATCACATTTAAACAATCTCTATTTATGGCCTTCAGGAGCGTCACACCGAGTGATCAAAAATAAGCGAAAATTTGTAGGAATACATTGTCACTGTCATTGTGCGTCATGCGGAAGCAATGTCTTCAAAAATTCACAATTGGGGGGTGGGTGCTGTATGATGTACCAAATATAGATTTAGTGATTTTTCTATGTGTGTGTAAGAAGGAGAAAAGCGACAAGCATAAATAACACATTTTTATTCACTTTCATTTGGTATTCACGGGCGGTATTGAACAAATGGCTGTCCTTCCCAGTAATGCCATAAACTGCATCCTTTGCATGCACTGTATTCAACGTCAGAAACCAGCTGGTCTTCATTGATGTTGTGCACATGCTGTGTTATGCTGTCTTTCATCGCTGGCAAATTCCCCAGGAACAGGCTGGGGAAAGTCTAAAAAAACAATGGTCCAATGACAAACAAAGCTGTAAACCTACACCAGATTGTAACTGGGTAAATGCGGGTTTGGAGTAGCCTATACTCAGCAATTATGCGCATTCATAGCTCGGTTCAGGTGAAAGTGAGATGGATCTCATTTCCCCACAAAATCATCGATGGCCACATAGCATCCAATTCCAATCGAGCAAGGAACGTTAAAGCGAATGTCAGTCGACTTTCAAAGTCCTATTGGCGCAACTTGTGTGAGGGTTAACTTGAATGAACAGAAATGCAGAATCTTCCGTAGAACTTTCTAGACAGTTGTGTAAGATGGCACATCCATGTATTTTGATACAGCACGTGCACTGGAACTAAAACTATTCATTGCCTGCTCCACAACAGCTGTAGCAACTTCACTTGTTGTGAAGTGATTGGTTTGCAATCTCTGCCAGGACTTAACTTCCAACGATCTGAAACTCATCACAGATGATCTGTGCCGATTGTAGCTGGGTTTTGCGTGCCACTTGTTTTAACACTCCCCCTATCACGGTCATTCATTTTCGGCTGCCGCCCTACGTGTTTTCCGAAACTAGTGATGCCAGAAAGTTTCCATTTGTTGAGTACATCGCCAATCATTAATTTTGTATGCACCAGTGGAGCAGCAACGGCACGTATGGAGATCTGTTACTTCAAAACGATTAATGATTCTTCGCAGAGCACACGGAGATAGTGGACCTCGTCGAGATTCGTGGCGATAGTTTACCGAGAAAAGTACCTTGAGGCAAGGTTAGTGCCATCAGTGTGGACAGTATTAACAACAAGAATGAAGGGGAAAATCTCTTGTCCATCTTTTTAAACTTATGGGACATGCCAAGTTGCATGATACACAAATGCCATGCATTTGGTGTTTACAGTACCTCTGGTGGGTAATTTTGAAACTACTGAATTTTTTTTTTCTCTCTCTTTCTCTCGCTCTCAGATATCGCTTCCGCTCGACGCACAATGCATTCTGTCAAAGTTTCATAGTATTTTGACTACCAGGCCTTAAACAGAAAATTCCAATTACCTACTATAGGAACGTTTTCTAAGCCACGGTTCCTCAGTGTTGTTGATCCCTGGAAAGGGATCAACAACACTGAGGTTGTTGATGGGGAAGTAGGGTCTTCCCCGGAAACTCTGGTCTTGAATCACATTTCAAAAACACGACCAAAGAATTCACACTATTACAGAAATAGTTCTAGCGTTAGGGTTTAGGATCATGAGACATAATCAAGGAAGAATAGTCTACAATATACTCATGAAATGCTTTCATTCATTTACAGAATGGCCTCAGTGTCGTGAACGCTTAAAGGATGGATTGCCTACACACAAGGATAACGTCCACTTCAGCTAACGCCTTTTTATTCCCGTATAGCGAATAAAAAGTTTGCTAACACCTATTAGCAGAAGGGAGTAGACTGAGTAGGCAGTTCAATCTCCACTGGTACTCAATCAGATATAGATGAGCTAAGGTTATCACTAATTAAGCGGCACGCAGTCAAGAGAGACGGCTTAACAAGTGCCGCCATCTCGTGGTCCATAATCCTAATACAATATTTAATGTAATTTAATCTGAAATAATATGGGTTCTACGGTCGATTTTTTTCAGTTTCCGGGACGAAAATCCCTATTTTCCGGGAGAAAAAAAACCCCGCTTGCCCGTGCCAGAGATCGACTAACTCGGGAACCGGTCGAAAAAAGGCTTAGAAAAATTTCTTCTAGTCGCCGACTAGATTCGAATGCAAGTCTTCCTTCGTGCGGTCAAGCGCGGTGGTGTAAAAACGCCACATCCACTGAGCTACACAGCTCTCAATAAGGTCTCTTTTTCCCTTAAAGAATCTGCTGACACCTATTAGCAAAAGGGAGTAGACTAGGAGTTTAGCCTTAACAGTCTTCATTGAAAAAAAGGTGTGCGGCCATCATTTACCAATCAGTCAGCTGGGTCGAATATTGATAACTGCATCAGGAGAAGAGGATATGCAGAAAATGCCTCCATAAAGCTATAATACTTCCGTGGTGGAACCAAGAGAATTTTGAGCTTTTATTTTATTTAATTATATATTTAGAATTCTAAATATGTAATTAAATTATATATTTAGAATTCTAAATATGTAATTAAATTATATATTTAATTTATTATATATTTAGGAATTATATATTTAGATTTCTAAATATATAATTCCTAAATCAAGTACTAGGTTGCCTTCATGGAACATGGACAACGACCAGTGGTCCCACTCCAAACCAGCTATATGCACCCCACGCCATTACTCCACCACCACTAAACTTTACTATGGGTACAACACACTGTGGTGACAAGCGTTCACCATGCTGCCTCCATGCCATCAGACTGCAAACAGGTGAGCCTTGATTTATTGCTCCAGAGTACTGTTTTCTATTGGTTGATTGTGCGGTTTACCCGCACTTTTCACCAGACCAGACGAGCAGTCTGGTCCGTTGTTGAAATGTTCGGCTTGTGTGCCGTTGCTCTTCTTTGGAAACCAAGTAAATGAAGTTCTTTTCGTACAGTATTGGTGCTTAACATAGTGTTACTGGTGCTCTGGAACTCATCACAGATGATCTGTGCCGATTGTACTCGGTTTTTGCGTGCCATGTTTTAACGCCCCCCCCCCCCCCCGTCACTCTCAGTCATTTTCGGCGGCCGTCCTATGTGTGTTTTCATGCACTAGTGATGCCAAAACATCTCGATTTGTTGAGAACATCGCCAACCATTGATTTCGGATGCTGCAGTTGAGCAGCAATGGCACATATGGGCATGTCATCAATGTGATAGCCCAAGATGACACCTCTCTCGAAGTCAGTGAGTTTACATTGTGTTGCAATGCTACCTGCATTCAGCTACTTCCTATTACCTGTGCACCGATTTTTATGTTATTAACAAAATTGGAATTTTCAGTAGTTTCAAATAACAGCGGTGTCTAGACAATTATTGGTAAATAGTGCATACACGCACAGAGACGTCTTAACAAGATTGAAAGCCTTGGACTAAAAAAAAATTAACGCCTTAATCACATTGGATTGAGCCATAATTAAATAATACATATAATTAATTAATTAACTTTCATTGCAAAAAGGTTATTTAAAAAAAAATATATATCGATATATATGTATATATATATCGATATATATATATATCGATATATATATCGATATATATATATATATATATCGATATATATAAAAAATGTCGATATATATATATATATATATATCGACATTGCACATTTTTTTTAATTCAACAATATTTAATTTATTTATAATATAACCGAGTACGTTGAATTAAAATCCAACGTACTCGGTTCTTAAGCGCCCTTGTATCAATGGCGGTCCTGGGCTATAGCCTATTTAGCCCAATGAATTAGGAGGCCCTGTGTATGAACACACACACACACACGGAGAGAGAGAGAGAGAAAGAGAGAGAGAGAGAGAGAGAGAGAGAGAGAGAGAGAGAGAGAGAGAGAGAGTGTGTGTGTGTGTGTGTGTGTGTGTGTGTGTGTGTGTGTGTGTGTGTGTGTGTGTGTGTGTGTGTGTGTGTGTGTGTGTGTGTGTGTGTGTGTGTGTGTGTGTGTGTGTGTGTGTGTGTGTGTGTGTGTGTGTGTGTGTGTGTGTGTGTGTGTGTGTGTGTTTAAGCAACTAATATTCATTTTTCGAGGCAAAGGGAATATATTAGACAAAAGCAATCATAATACCAAGAATCAGTTCGTTGAATAAATAATAAAGTAACACGTAAAAAACCACAGTGATATCTGGGGGGGGGGGGTGGGGGGGGGGGGGGGTGGGGGGGGGGGGGGGTGGGGGGGGGGGGGGGTGGGGGGGGGGGGGGGTGGGGGGGGGGGGGGGTGGGGGGGGGGGGGGGTGGGGGGGGGGGGGGGTGGGGGGGGGGGGGGGTGGGGGGGGGGGGGGGTGGGGGGGGGGGGGGGTGGGGGGGGGGGGGGGTGGGGGGGGGGGGGGGTGGGGGGGGGGGGGGGTGGGGGGGGGGGGGGGTGGGGGGGGGGGGGGGTGGGGGGGGGGGGGGGTGGGGGGGGGGGGGGGTGGGGGGGGGGGGGGGTGGGGGGGGGGGGGGGTGGGGGGGGGGGGGGGTGGGGGGGGGGGGGGGTGGGGGGGGGGGGGGGTGGGGGGGGGGGGGGGTGGGGGGGGGGGGGGGTGGGGGGGGGGGGGGGTGGGGGGGGGGGGGGGTGGGGGGGGGGGGGGGTGGGGGGGGGGGGGGGTGGGGGGGGGGGGGGGTGGGGGGGGGGGGGGGTGGGGGGAGGGAGAGTAGACCCAACAGAATGTGGTTTGAAGACATTAAGGACTGGGCTGGCTTGAATTACCATAAATGTTTCAGAGCAGCAAAAGAAAGAAAAAAGAGTTCCGTGACATGCTTGCCAACCTCCTCCTAAGGGATTGACACTTGAAGAAGCAGAAAGTCTCCCATTATGATTACTCTTTTCACACCTGTTGTCTCTATTTGGTGATGCATTTCTTTATCACTAACAACCAATCCACCAGGTTTGTAACAACATCCCACTATGTAATTGATCTTGTTGGATTTTACCTCACACCAGATGGCTTCAAATTCATTGCTACATGAAATACTGTTACTAGTACTACAATCATAGGTCTCGACTTGAACTGGATTCAAGTCATCTGATAACATTAGCAGCATGTCCCCCTCCTATCCTGTCCATCCTTCCTAAAAATACTGTACCCTTTACACTCAATACCAGTTAGTATGTCTGATTGTGATAGCTAGGGCTCATTAATGCCTACCATCTGAGGTCCCAAAATATTGACCAAGGCTACAAACTATCACTATGTTTCTGATACTCCTAGCATTCATGTATAGACATAATAATCTACCTGCATGTTCTTTTGTATACTCTTGTCTGCAGTTTGATAATTGGACACTTTGCAAATCTATTTTCTTCTCTGGAACCTTATATATGCCAGCCTGGCTGGCTGAGTGGTTAGTGTGTCCTCTCTCCAGTCAAGAGGCTGCGGGTTCGAATCCTGCCATGGGCATGGATGTTTGCGATTGTCTGTGGAAATACTAGTGGTGGTCGTTGGTCTGCTTCCACCACTCACAATCCACCAACTGACCACAACTACACCAATGCCAGTTGGTGGATTGTGAGTGGTGGAAGCAGAGTTGTAGAGTGGATGCCCTCCCTTGATGAGTCTCTGGACTCCCTGGAGGTGACAAATAATAATAATAATATGTAGTCATCTTTGCACACGTTTGATACGTCTCAACTGGACAAACTTTTTGTCACTCTTGCACTCATATTCTCACCATTCCTTCTATTATAATTTAGTTTCCCTCACTGTGTGTTAGGTCCCATACCAGTTATTAGTTTTCAACTCTCTATACCAGATGCATTCAGATGTAGGCCATCCCTCTTATACCAATCTAATCTTCCCTCAATTATTGAAGGATGTAATGTCCTGTGAAAATGGGTTTTCTATAAACTGATGTTGTTAAATTACCTGATGGTGAGCAGATGTCTTAAAACAATAATTTGTTCTCTCTATAAATTTCCATAGTAAATTTGATACGAGGATGTAAAGTATTTATAGTAACTAAAAATGTTGGTAAGGTATCTATATTGTGAGGAAATTGGAAGGGACTACAAAAAATGGGAATATCTCAGAGAAATGCTGCAATGTTAAAGTGGACATTGACTACATGAAATAAGTGTGGTGGCTCCCATGTATAAAGCTTTGCTCAGACCACATCTCATTTTCTGTGCTCAGATCTGGTCACCGGGATTTGCAGGGGTGCAGAGATGGATAACAAAAATATCACAACTGTACAATGCTGATTATGAAAACAGACTGAGTGCATGCAGACTGCCTGAGTTTGGCAGATAAAATACAAAAGGAGATATTTTTTTTTTTTTTTTTTTTTTTTTTGCATGTAGAAATGGCAGGAGCATTGAATGCATTGCCTGAGTGGGTGGTGAACATGCAGACAGTGAATAGGTTGAAGGAGTGATATGATAGGCTTTGTGTTGGCTTCTCATGATGAGTCTTGTGACTCCATGGAGGTCAGGAAAATGGTAATAATTATATGAAGATGCCTTTAGTAAATGGAATAACGTATATACTGTCACTTATTCCCCCCCCTCCCTATTGCTTTATTTCTTTAGAAGTCACCTTCTGAAGAATTAAAGTTGGGTGTGCTGTGGGATGATAGGAATTAACATTACTGAAAGATGTAATGATTATTAACCAGGCATCTCCATTAAGTCTCAAGACTTGTGGTAGGCCCACAGTAACCATTATTCACACAATGCTTGTCATAGCTATCCTTAAATTTGTCACTGATAGTGCATTCATAACAATCTTTAGCAACTCATTCATCAAAAAATCTAGTCATTGCATCACTGCTAACCACATTTTTACTCAACTTCTGTGGGTTACACCTTATTCTTTCCTATATAAGGTATATTATTATACAGGCACCTCCATGGAGCCGGTAGACTCTTCACGGGAAACACAATCTATCCATGCAATCTATCGTACTTCTCCTTGAACCTGTTAACAGACAAAGCACTCACAACTGACTCTGGCAACCCCTTCCACTCATTCACAACTCTCCAAGCAAAAAATCTAGTCCTCACATCCTTACTAACCACACCTTTATTCAACTACCAGGGATCTCTTATTCTGGTCCCTCTAGAGAAGCGCTGAAATATTTCCCCTGCATCAATCCTGTAAAATCTTTAGTCGTCTTAAATGTTTCTATCGTATCCCCTCTTTCTCTCCTATCAACCAACTTCTGCAATCCACACACCTTCAATTTATCCTCATTGGGAACATTCCATATGCCACTTGTCTCCGAATCTTCTCGATCGCAACCCAGGGGACTAGACTTGAACACAGTAATCCAGATGTGGGCATATCAATGCCTTATAAAGAGGAATAGCAACCTCCATATCTCTACTTGTTAATGTGTTCTTCAATAGCCAAGTAATCTTATGGGCTACCTTAGCAACCTTAATATGTCCTCTAAACTTTAACTATCTGACTATCCCCCCCCCCCCCCCATTTGTAGCTTCATCTGTTTCCTGAATATATGAATATATATATCTTGGTGAGTCAAGCGCAGTGACATAAGAGCTCCTGACTGGGATAAGTTTTCTAGGAAAATAATTAAATATATATGCGTAATTGTTTGAGTAAGATAGGCTGTAAATGTTGTGCGCTACTGGTTTTATTTGTGTAGGGGATTTTTTTTGGCCAAAACTTAATTATGAAATCGTTATTATTAGACTTAGTAACCTGCAAAAAATGGTGGCGGCATTGTCATTCCATGACTTTAATTTAGATTTCAGTCGTTTCGTTCAGTGTGAGGTCTGTTATATGTATTCTTTCGATTACATAAATGATTTGTGGATATTTGGTGAGGATGGAAGGAGGTTGTGCGCGAAGTGTTACCTGAACGAGGAATCGATGAATGCAAATATGAAATTGATGACAGAAAATGTTAGTAGCGAAATTGTCGCAGAGAAAATGAGTACACGTTTGAAAGAAAAGGATGGTGAGAAAGAGAGGCGAAAAAATGTTAAAAAATCAGTAAAAAAGAAAAAGAGCGATTTGAAAATTGTAACAGATGTTAAAAGGGACAAAAGTGAGGTGAGAGTGGCAGAAGGAAACGAAATTGAGAGAATGAATGAAACTAGAAATGGCGTGACGCAGAAATCGAAAGAATGGATGATAGCGAAAGTTCGACGCATGTTGGACTGAAAGTACAGAAACAAAGAAAGATGAATGAGTGTGAAAATGGGAAGAATGGTAGCGAAAGTTGGACGCATGTTGGACCAAAAGTAACGAAACAAAGAAGGATGAATGAAAGTGAGAAGAGGGAGGTTGAGAGTTAGAAAGATTGAATGATAGAGAGAATGTGTCGTGAGATTCGGAAGTTGAAATGGATTGGATGAGGCAAGAAATGAAATGGATGCGGAATGAAATTAAGAAAATTCGGGTAAAAACTATTAAAATAAATAATGGTGGCATGAAAGAGTTAACGAAAGATGAGCGAGTGGCGTTGTATGGCGACTCCATTATTAAAGGCGTGTTGGATGAGAGGATGCACAAGGTATGTTTTCTAGGCAGTAAAATGAGTAGAGTGATTGAGGAATTGGATATGAGGCAGGAGCGAGCAAAAGAGTTAATAGTATTAATAGGTACGAATGATTTGAGAGAGGACAAAGAGTGCGTCAGAATGGATATCAGGAGGCTGCTTAGAAGGATAAAAGAGAATAGTGTGACAGGAAGGGTAGTTAGTGTGTTGCCTAGGTATGACTGTGGTAAAATGAGGTGGAGAGCAAGGATTATGAATGATATGCTGGCTGAAATGTGAGGAGACGGGAGTACAGTTTGTTCATGTGTGGAATGAGTTTAAGGACGAAGTGAGCTGTATGTAAGTGATGGACTGCATTTGAGTGGTTATGGTGTGAGTTGCTTGGAGAGACTGCTGCTGGAAGGTAGAGAGGTGAATAGAGAGAATGAATCAGATCAAGTGGGAAGTGATGTGGAAGAGTGGGAGAGTAAGACAGGAGAGATTGAAGAGGTGGTTATGAATGGGAAAGTGAGTGGTATGAGTATAGAAAATGAGAGAATGGGTGTGCAAGAGGAGTTGGGAAAAAGGGAGGCTCAGGGTGGACAGGGGTACACAGCATGAGAAAGGTGGGTGCTCCAAGAGGAGGTGAGCATGTGCAGGCAGGAAAGGAATGGGATGACCAGGGATCAAGAGGAAACAGTTGGAATTGAAAAGGGTTTTAAAATGAAGCAGAAAGGGAAATGGCCTCAGTTGAGCATGGAGAGATCACATCGAGTGAGTGGTATCAGTGCAACTAGCTGTTGATCCAGAAATGAGCTGTTGTGTTTGTATACAAATGCTAGAAGTGTAAGAAACAAGGCAGATGAAATGGTTGCACTAATTGTGTCTGTTCACTCAAAAATTGTCAGAATAAGTGAGACATGGTTGGAAAAGGATGACATCCTGACAGAATAAAGATGGAGGGGTATGATGTGTTTTGTGAGGACAGAAGGGGTAAAAAGGGAGGGAGAGTGCTATTGATGATAGAGAAAGAGTTATGTCCATGTAAAGTCGAGATGCAAGAGGGAAATCGTGCCAGTGGTTTTGAGATAGTATGGTGTGAGATAGAGGTGAATGGAATCAAATACTTGGTGGGATGTTGTTATAGACCAGGTAATGTGGATGTTGATGATGAAATGTACAATCAAATTGGCCAAGTAAATAAGAAAAGGGTGATCATTATGGGTGATTTTAATTATGGCAATATAGACTGGAATGATGAGATAGCAACTGGAAGTAAAGAAAATGAGTTTCTTGAGTTTTTTAGGGATAACTACTCAGACAGTATGTAAAAGAGGGCACACGAGGATTGAGGGTCTTGGATTTGGTCATCTCATCAGAGGATGTAATTATAAATGAAGTGTCAAATCATCCACCAATTAGTGAGAGTGACCATGAGGCGATTACCTGGGTTTTTTGCCAGCAGTGTGAGGACCTCTGCGAGAAAAGGATATATGTGGAACAAAAAGGGGGGGGGGTGATTATGAAGAGCTCAGGAGACAGCTTGCGGGTGTAGCGTGGAATGAGGAGTTAGCTGGAAAAGAGATCAATGCAGCTTGGGGGATTTTCAAAAACTGTTTAGTAGATGCATTGTCTAAATGTATTCCAAGGGTGAGAAGGTTAAATAAGGTGGGTGTAAGATGGATGAATAAAGAGATTAAGTATGCGATACAGAGAAAAAGGGCATTGTGGAGACAGCATAAGAGAAGTGGAAATAACCAATTCCAAGAGGGCTACAAAGGCCAAGCAAGGAGGGTGACTTGGTTGGTGAGAGTAGCTAAAGAGAGGTATGAACAGCAGTTGGCTAATGAAGCCAAAAAGAATCCTAAGGAATTCTTTCGATATGTAGCCAGCAAAAGAAAGAATAATTATGGAAGGATGACATTAATTGGAGAAAATGGTATAAAGACAGCTGATGCAGAATGTGTGGTGGAGATACTTAATGAACAGTTCATAAAGATCTTTCAATCTTGTGAATGTGACTTCATGGAGGGATTGAGAGCAGTTGATGATGGGGAAGAGAGACTGACTATAGGTGAGCAAGAGGTGTATGGGGAGTTGAGTAAACTAGATGTTAATAAGGCTGTGGGACTTGATAATATATCACCACGTATTCTGAAAGAATGTGCCAGGGAGTTGACACCTGCCTTGACATATTTTTTTAATATAAGTCTTGCATTCGGTCAAGTTCCTAAGGAGGGCAAGATTGTGCCACTTCATAAAGGAAGTGATCGAACTCGAGCATCAAACTATAGGCCTATCTGTGTGTCAGGTGTTGTGGTTAAGTTGTTGGAGAAGCTTGTGAGAACTAGGATCCAGAGTTGGGTTGATAACAATGGTATTATCTTTGATGAACAGCATGGATTTGCTAAAGGGAGGTCATGTTTTAGTAATCTACTTTCTTCTTACAATAAAGTGACTGCTTCCTTGGACAGAGGAAAAGGATACACAGTAATATACTTGAATTTCGCAAAGGCTTTTGATAGAGTACCTCATGATAGGTTGATAGTCAAACTAGAGCAGATGGGGTTGGATATTAGATTGGTGCATTGGATTGGAGACTGGCTATCTGATTTAGGTATCAACAAGTTGTGTATGGGGGAGCGATATCCAGGAAAGGGTATGTCACTAGTGGAGTGCCTCAGGGGTCTGTTTTAGATCCATTACTGTTTAACTTGTATATTAATGATATAGGTGAAGATTTGGATGGAGATATTCAGTTGTTTGCAGATGATGCAAAGTTGGGACGAACCATGAAGAGTAGTGAGGATGTTGTGATGCAGGAAGACTTGAATAAATTGAGTGATTGGGCACGGAAATGGGGATGTGAGTTAAATGTTGCAAAATGTAAGGTTTTAAAATTTGGAAAACAAAGATGGAATGCAGAATTTATGCTTGGTGAGGATACATTGTTGGAGGTGGAAAAAATGAGAGATCTGGGGGTGATAGTGGATAAGGATCTCAAATTTAGCGGGCACATTGCCAAAATTGTGAAGACAACACAAAGGCTTCTGGGAATGATGTGGAGGACACTGACGTGTAGAAGTAGGGAGATTCTTGTTCCGTTGTATAAGGCTTTGATTAGGCCACACATGGACTATTGTGACTAGATTTGGTCACCGGTTTTTCAGAAGGATGAAGAGATGTTGGAAAGGGTCCAAAGGAGACTGACTAAGGTAGTTTCTGACCTCTGGAATGTTAAGTATGAGGAAAGATTGAGAAGATGTAATTTGCAGAGTCTGATAGACAGGAGGAAAAGGGGAGATATGATAGAGATCTACAAGTTGGCAAGGGGTTGTTATAGGATCAATGCTGGAGAAGTTTTACAGAGAATAGTGGAGATCAGGGAGAATCATAGGTCATCCCTGGAAACTGTATAAAGAGGGTGTGAGTAGGGCAGTGAGAGGCAGGATTTTTTCATGCAGACTTGTGAATGATTGGAATGCCTTGCCTGAGATTGTGGTGTCTGCAAAGAATTTGAATGTGTTTGAAACACGGTATGATGAGCTGTGATAAAAGGACCTCTCAGATGAGTCTTTGACTCCATGAGGTCTTGGGGTGGTAATAATAATAGTACAGTGCCATCAAAGTGATACATGGCTTGTAATCTATTTATCCCAAAATGCATAACTTTACATTTCTCAACATTAAGCTGACACCCATTAACTTTTGCCCATACTGACAACCTATTTAAATCATCTTGCAAGCTCTCCACATCACCTTGATTTATTACACTATCTAATTTTGCATCATCAGCAAACAACTGAATATTTCCTTTCAGGATATTTCCTTTATCATTTATGCACAAATTTAACAGCAGTGGTCCCAACACAGAAACTTGCGGCACACCACTAGTCACCTGTTTTTTTCTGCCCCTCTGTATACCACTTTTTGATATCTGTCCAGCAACCACCTTCTTATCCACTTAACCAGTCATATCCATCTCCATTTGTTCTGATTTGCGTAACAGAGTTCCATGTGGTATTCTGTCAAATGCCTTTGCAAAATTCCAGCCAAAACATTGTTTAGCCATTTCCTTTATCCAAATCAGCTGTTATTCTCTTATAAAAAAAAGTTAGTAAATTATTAATGCATCCTTCACAAAGCCATGTTGACTCTCATACAGTATCATATTTTTGTCTACCCATTCTTGAATTCTCTTTTTGAACAATTTTTCTAGTACTTTTACTGCCATGCTTGAGATATTGTGATCGGTCTATAATTGGCTACTGCAATCTTAGAACTTCCCTTATGCAAAGGAATTTTTTGTCCTCTTTCCACTCCCTTGAACTATCAGAGCTGAGATTTAGAGCCTAGTCAAAAGCATTGCCAGTTTCCTTGCACATTCTCACAAAACTCTAGCTGATATCCCATCTAATTCCACAGCTGTATTTAACATTGAGATTCTGCAATATCCTAAGAACCTCTAATTCATCCACCTCTGTTCTCATAAGTGTCTGTCACATAGGTTAAAGCAGTAACCTCACTAGGAAGATATATGCCTGGAAAGTGGTCACTCAGTAACTCAACTATTTTATCGACCTTTCTCCTCGTAACCATCACTCATTAAGGTTAATCTTCCATAGTTATTCTTTCTCTTACTTGCCATATAACGTAAAATTTCTTTGGGATTTCCTTTTACCTGCTCGACTAAATTCTCATAATCTGATTTTGCCTTCCTTGCCATGCTGATCACCTTTCTTGCCTTTGCCTTGTACTGTTCATGAGTTTGCTGGTCACCTTTCTCTTTATATTCCCTCCACAGCATTTTCTTCATCTGCAGCTCGTGCTTAATGATATTACTCATCCATGTAACACCTACCCGATTAACCCTTCCTACCCTAGGTATACAATTCAGTACTGCTTCCTCTAGATCAGTGCTTCCCAAACTGTGGGCTGCGGCCCTCTTGGGGGCCGTGAAATAATGAAAACAAATTTAAAATGTTTTAAGACTAAGTAGATTTTTTTTATTTTAAAAGAAACATATTTAACTTTTATTATTTCTTTCTTGTTATTTTTTTATATTTTAATGGAAAAATTCACACATTGGTGTTGGTTCACAAACTTTGCTTCCTACGTATTTCGGCGCTTAATGAATATTAGTAAATATTGCTTATTCATATGTTTCATTTCAAAGCAGTGGTTAATTGTATTTACTTCGAATGCTCTCCAGGGAAGCTCCAAATCTTCCTGTCCCTTTCATCACGCATTCGTAATCAGGGACTGTTGATATTGACTTTATATACATATCAAAACTCGTTTTATATTATCACTGTCATCCGAGCTAGTTTTCTGTTACCAATAAAAGTTGCGCATATACTTCACACATGAAAAAAAGCTTAAACAAGTTCATGTGGGGAGATAGTAACTTGCTTGCAGTGGTAAACAACACGTCCTCCCTAACAGCCACTATACTGCAGAGGCAATAAAAACAAGTACTTTTATTATGCCAGTGAATAAGGTATGAGGAGTCTGTGTAATATATTTCTCAACAAATAGTGCAATTAGAGACAACTGGGATAAAAACACACTAATTAATGAATCACATGTCCCCCTCATACAGAAACTATGCTGTATAGACTGAAATAAAACCATATGTTGCATGGGCAAACACAGTGTCTAACTAAAAACTATTGTTATTAATTAGATGTGTGTGAGTTCGATTTCCCAAGGCAGCAATAAAATTCAACCGAACGTGTTAAAATTTGTAAAAGTATTAAAACTAAGTAATATATATATATAATGAATGTTATGGCAGTTTCACATATGGAATTCGGTTGAAGAGAGTTAGCATTTCAACTCAATTGTCAGCTATGCTTTTATCTTTCGGTTGCGCGATCTTTTGTTAATACCGCACCAATCATATGCACGTTTTAATAACCTGCCTTTGCTGTCTGTTTCGCGTTAGGCTTAATTACCTTAAAGGGAGAAAAGTCACGAAAGATAAAAATGTTCCTGGTCCGGGGATTCCCTTATTCAGATAATATTCACTAATTTCATGTTATCAGTCTGTGGTGTGCTAGTATCGGTAAGTGGTGATATTATTTGATCTATTCCACGTTAAAAAATTTAACCCTGAGATGGATAAGTGGCTGATAAAAAAAAAAAAAAAAAAAAAAAAAAAAAAAAAAAAAATTCCTGCGAACAATCAGAAGAAGCAGAAACAGACTAAAAAAAAAGGACGGTATTTCATATTTTACCAGAATAGCCCGCATCGTCTTCAGAACCAAATGGTAAGAGGCAAAAAATGTAATATATGCATTTGATTTTTGCAATATTCGCTGTGTATGTTTTGTATTGAATATAAATACAATAAATATTATAATATATCTCTCTATTACGATTTTTTTTTGAGGGGGGCTGTGAAATATTTTAATTTTTGCAAAGGGGGCCCTGACATCCAGAAGTTTGGGAAGCACTGCTCTAGATGACCCTTAACTATATCTCATGCACTACTAACATCCTTACCCTATAGTGCTTTATGACATGGTACAGATTTAAGCTTTTTCTTAAGCATGTCATAATCACTTATCATGTAGTTCCACAAATACCCATTCTTGTAGAATATTTCTCATTTTTACAATCTCTCAAGTTAAGACTGCATGGTCACTTTCACCAATTGGAAACAATGTTGTCACCTTGGTTATGGATAGCTCTTCTTATCCTATGACCAGGCCCAATATTCTCTCACCCCTAATCCCATCCATCACATTCTGCTTTAAGTAATTATCCTTCAGCAGATGTATAATTTCTATTTCCTTCCTGCCATGTGATCTTTCTTCCTTCCAGTCGATATCTCCATAGTTGAAGTCCCCCATAATAATCACTCAACCTGTACTCATTTCATTGTATTAATTTGCCGATGCATGTCTTCCAAATCATGTGTGGAACTCCCTAGCCTAAAGCAACAAGCAACTGTATATTTCATCTTACTGGCTTTAATTTCACACCAGATTTCTTCAAATTGAACAACCAACGTCCCATCTTTCTCATATTCTTTTCGGTTGCATTTCATCTGCTGTCATCAGCAGTAATCCTCCCCCCATCTTCTCTATCTTCCCTGAAAATACTAGTGGGCCCTGAAAAGTTCTCGGCCTAACAATGAAAAAACGAATTTATAATTTCAAAATTATTTTTATTTTTCAACATCATCTCTGTAAAGACTAATACATTTATTCCAGCGATGCTTCAGCTCCATTATGCCATCCGTGTAGTGGTTCTCAGTAAGATTTGCAAAACACCCTTCTACAGCTGCAATCACCTCTTGATTCGAAGAAAAACGCTGACCAGCGAGGAAGAGTTTTATTTTGGAAAGAGATAGCAGTCAGAGGGAGCCAAATCTGGGGAATAGGGTGGATGTTTCAACAATTCATAGTGCAGATTCCTTAATTTTCCCATTGCCAAAACACCTTTGTGGACAGGTGCATTGTACTGATGAAAGATGATTTGTTTCTTCTGCAAACCAGGTCTTTTCTCATGAATTTTTTCATCTAATCTGGTTAAAAGATTGGAATAATATTTTCCGGTTATTCTTTTACCCTTTTCAAGATAATTAATAAACAAAATTCCTTTAGCATCCCAAAACACTGATGCCATGACCTTTCCTGCTGATGGAATGAGACTTTGTCTTCTTTGGCAGTGAACAACCGGCTTTTGTCTGCTGTTTGGATTCTGGTGAATCCAAGTCTCATCCATAATAATAAATCGACACACAAAATCAGTTTTATTCTTGTTAAAATGCTCCAAGTACTCTTCAGAAATTTTCATGCAAGTACGTTTTTGATCTGCTGTGAGCTAGCGCAGCACCCATCTTGTGCAAAGCTTTTTCATTTGCAACTGAATTATTCATGCAAAATATCCTACATGTTCTTTTGAAATGCATATAGTCTCAGCAATTGCATGCACTTTGACTAGCTGGTAATTAATTAATTACCATGTGATGGTACAACATAAGTTCCCTTAGGGAATGTATGGCACCATCTAAGTCCTGACATAGCTGACGAATCAGGACTTTGGCTGGGTCGGTATTCCTGACTGTAATCCGTGTGTCTCCACAGCCGGTTTGCCTGCTTGTGGGATGAAAAACCCCAGATAAACTGTGGGGAAAAAACCCTGCTGTCCACGCCCAAGACCAGCTAACTTGGCTATGACTGAGGAAGATCCTTAAGCTCTTCACGTCGTCAATGGGAATTGAACCTAGAACACTCCTTCCCCAGGCATATGGTTGCGAAATGCAAAGTCACTAGACTAACCACACGGACGACTAGCTGGTCATCCAATACCATATCATGCACTTGATCAATGATTTCTGGTGTTGTTACACTTTTTGGACGTCCTTCATGTGAATCATCATCAGGGCTGGTATGGCCACATTTAAACTTGGCAGCCCATTTCTTAATTGTCAAAAATGAAGAGAAGAGTGCCCATAAACTTTTATGAACTTCGAATGAATTTCTTTTGTCGTTCTTTTACAAAGAATTTTATAACCGCATGATACTCAATTTTATCAATTTCAAGGAATACAGACAAAACTTTTGCTTCAGAAAGCTGTATAAAACAAACTACTTGATAGAATGACTTGCAATTTTACATGGATGCTTATGGCAAATGTACCAACATAGAAAAAAAAAATCATGCAGATAGTGTTGCCATCTATGGTCAAGGCTGAGAACTTTTCAGACCACCCTTGTACTAAACCCTTCACATTCAATTCCTGTAATTACATCTGCTGTTAGCCAAGTCTCACTAACTCCCTCTTGTTCCTGATACTTCTGGCATTAGTATATAGAAACTGCAGCATCCCTTGAGTCCCTCACCGACCTTTGCTTTCTGATTCGACTACCCTATTCAATATTTTTGTTTGAGAGCTAGATTTCTCACTTTGTCATTCTCACACCCACTTGCTTCATGGGTGCCTTCACACAACCTCATTTGCTTCCACCCTATGGAAAATTTTCCCCTGATCTATTCTATAAAATGCCTTTAGCAACTTATGTTTCTAATGAACTAATTTTGGTAGTCCAGAAACTTTTAGTCTCTCTTTGCAGAAGCTCTATAGACCCAACACGTTATTTAGCCATTTCTGGATCCTGTCCACCATTTCCTCATCCCCAAGAAGTCCAGACAACCAAATTTCCTGCAGTGCAACCCTATTGCTGTTCAATTGTTATTCTATGCTCACAATGTCAACCTGTTTAAACCATTCTGTAGGATTGCTATATCACTTACTTATTATTGCCCTCTCCAGTGTTATGTAATATAAATTAAACAACATTCTAGCATACCACTGGCCACAAGTCTGTGGTCTTCATGAATATTGCGAAGATATCTTAAACTTTGTCTTTGACTATCACCTCCAAGCTTCCATGGGTAATGTTGCTATCCTTTGGCTGAAAAGACCTGGATTTAAATCAGAACCTTTGAGGGTTTCTCAGCTGAAGTTGAGTTATCTGGTCTTGTATGGAGGTGGGTGGATTTTTTCTCTCACAAACTTGTTTTTCATCCTATAGAACATGTAGACTGGCCAAGAATAAATAATTGACAGTTTAACAATTGATTTCATGGCCTTAGTTACTTCAGCTGTAATTTCAAACAATCTGACTCAACCCATCATTTCCCTTTCTTAGCACTGACAATGCCCTATGGTTGGAAAGACCTTGGTTCAAATTCCATTGAGGACATGAAGAACCTTTGTAAGGACAACTGAAGGTGAGTTAGCTGGTCTCATACAGAAATGGCAGGGTGCACTGGATTGGATCCATCATTGGTTTTCTGATTGCTATCAGTAAATTTTGTGGGACTAGCAATATCCTAGATGTGAAATCTACTAGTGGTCTGTTGTGGGCTGTTATTGTTTGACTTGTATGTTAATGATATTATAAAAGGTTTGAATAGGTATAGGCAGTTGTTTGCAGATAATGCAAAGTTGAGGACTGTCTGGAGTAGAGTAGAGAAAATGTGTGATTACGCGAATACTTGACCAAACTAGGTGAGCAGATAAGTTGAGTGTGGTTGCCATTTTGATGTTGCAAAATATAAGGCTTTAAAACTTGGGAAGCAAAGATGAGATGAAGAATATACAGTTGATGGAGATATGGAAAAGATGAGGAATCTGTATCTGATGCTGGAAAGGATGACATTGCTAAAATTGTAAGGCCTGCACAATGGATCATGGCAATGGTGTGGAGGACATTGATACATATAAGATTATGGTATCTATCCAACTCCATAACCATCCCCATCTGTTCCATTTTATTATTATTATTAGTCACCTCCAGGGAGTCCAAAGACTTATTGAGGGAGGGCATCTACTCTACAACTCTGTCTCTAACACTCACAATCCACCAACACCATCTATCGCCGACCACCACTAGTATTTCCACAGACAATCACAAACATCCATGCCCATGGTGGGATTCGAACCCGCAGCCTAGAGTAGCAGTAGAGTTCCATGTGGAATCCTGTCAAATGCATTTGCAGAGTCCAGCAGTATATTACTGAATAGCCATTTCCTTTAACAACTCAGTAGTCACTTTATTATAAAAAGTAAGTGAATTACTAAAGTAATACCCATTGTTCACGAAACAAATGCTGCTCCTATAAAGCATCATTCCTGTCCATCCATTCCTAAATTCTTTTTAACAAATTTCTCCAGTATCTTAATCACCACTCCTGAGATACTTATTGGCCTATAATTTGTTCCTTCTGTCTTGGAATCTCTTTCATGCAGTGGAATTATTTTGTCCTCTTTCCCCACTTCCTTGGCATCTTCCCAGAACTAAGGCTTAAACGTCTTGGTCAGAGTGACTACCAATTCTCTTGCACATTCTCATAATAAACAAGCTGATATTCCATCTAATCCTTTGGCAATTTTCATATGAAGATTATGCAACATAAGTACTTCTACCATATCTATTCTCCCATCAGCCAATGTCACATGTAGTACTGCAATATCTCCACCTGGATAGTACACACTTGCAAAAGGACCACTCACTAACTCAACTATTTTGTTCGCTCCTGTTACTTCTCCACCATCAATGTTCATTACAAGTTATCCTTCCATAGTCATTCTTTCTCTTACTTGCCACATAGTGAAAGAACTCTTTGGGATTGCTTTTGGTCATCAGCCAGCTTCCTCATAATTAGGTTTGGCCTTCCTTACCATGCAGGTTACCCTTCTTACCTATGCATTGTATTGCTCATTGAAACTGTCAAATGCAACTGTCAAAATCAATTAATGAACATTTGCCCAATATATATATATATTTTTTTTTTCACTGAATACATTGGAAAATTATTTAATCCAAATCACTTGATGTTAAGCTGTAAAAAACATATTTTCTGCTTAGTTTTAATATATAAAAATAAGGAGGTTAAATCCATTGTTACACAAAGTTAATCAAAAATTCTTAATATGATTGAAGAGGTCATCATTGGAGATGTTCATTTATTTAATGTTGAAGTGACTCGAGGAATAGTTAAGGTCATGTGAGAAGTAAACAAAAAAAGTACCAGTGCTTTTGACTTGCTGTAGAAATATGTACATCTTATTCTGAGCAAATAAAGTTCAATGAACCAGATGGTAGTATAGTATACCAGATGAGAAATTTTCGCTGTCATTTTGTGCAAGGTGGTGAATCCTGCATGATTTCTAGTTTGCTGTTATACCCACTGAAACAAAGTTTATATAAAGGCAGGATTTTTAAAAATAACTTCAGTCATATACAAATGTAAGGTAAACCAGCTTATCACTCAAAAAAGTTTTTATGAAAAAATGTCATATATAAAGCGTTATTCAAATTCCTTACCTAGTAACTTAGAAAAAATAAAAATCAATGTTTTGAAACATTCTTGATCTTTAAGAAAAATATTTTAAAGAAACAGTGCATTTTTAATGAATTAACAACTGATAGTTATACAGTTCCAGAAATAATTATTTGTGTTTTATTTTTGTTATTGTTTTATTTTTTTTTCATTGTATTTTATGTAGTTTTTATTTTGTGTTTTAGTGTATTTGATGTAGCTTTTTTTGTTTTTAGTGTATAGTGTATTCTTATTTGGTGTTTTATAACATCTTTTTTGTTAAGATATTGCTATAATAAATATAGTTCAAAATGGCACCAAAAACACACAAGAAACATAACACTAAGAAGAGCAGCAAAGTTGAGAAGGCTTTCCCTGCTAAAGAGGTTACTGAAAATGAATTAATCTTCAAAATAGCGAAATTAAAGCAGATTATCAGAGAAATGTGGGAATTACAGAAAGTTCGGAAACAAGAGAGGAAGTAGAACAAAAGCTGATAAGATGGAACAGAGTATTAGAAGAAAGAGGACTGAGAGTTAGCAGAAGAAAAACTGGAATATCTGGTGTGTGGTCAAAATGTCGACACTGAGGAAGATGTGCTGAATGGAAAGGTCATCAAGAAAGTAGATAAATTCAGATGTGTGGTTCAGTAGTGGATGGTGAAGTGGAAAGGGTAGTCAATAACAGAATTCAGGAAGGATGGAAGAATTGTAAAGAAATGTCAAGAATTTTGTGTGATAGAAAAGTTCCAGTGATATTGAAAGGAAAAATGTACAGAACAGTAGTGAGACCTACAATGTTATATGGATTTGGAGACACTGCCTATGAAGAAGTCCAATGAAAGTAAGATTGGTGCTATATATATGAAGTATATGACAGAAGATAAATGAAGATACTTCAATGACTGTGTGGAGTAACAAGGAAGGTCCAGATGAGGAATGAACTCAGATGTACTGTAAAGGTGACTGCAATTACAAACAATACAAGAAGCATGATTAAGATGGTATGGACATGTAATGAGGCAAAATGAAAAATGTGATGGATGAAGTATCATGATGATGGAAATACAAAGAGGAAGACCAAAGAAGAGGTGGAAAGATAATGTAGAGGAAGATCTGAAGGAGAAAAACCCTAACAAAGATGCAGTCTACTATAGAAACCAGTGGAGAAGACTCATCAGAAACAGCGACCCCATATAGAAATGGGAGCAACTAAAGAAGTTTTTTTGTAAAAAGGATGTTATTTGGTATGGCAACTCTGTCATAAAACATGCTGTTGATGAACAGGTTATAACGTCAAGTTTTCCAAGAGTGAAAATTAAAAATATAGCACATGCAATTCAAAAACAGAAAAGGAAGGTAAAAGAGATCATAATTGTAGTAGGTACTAATGACTTAACTAGTGATAAGTTCAGTATGAGATAGGACATGAAAGAGTTGTTGGAAGAGTGAGAAAGTGAAAATAGTAAATATATTATCTTGATATGATAAAAATGAATTAAGAAGAAGGGCTATGATGGCAAACGATTCACTGCATAGTCTGTGTTGAAGGAATGAATGAATGCTTTTTGGATGTTTGGAGTGAGTTTGAGAGAAGATTGGATTTATATAAGTGGGATGGCTTACACCTGAATGCATTTGATATCAGGAATCTTGAAAAACTAATAACTGTTATGAGACCTAACACATAGTCAGGGAAACTAAATTATAATGGGAGGAATGGTGAGAATATGAGTGTAAAGAGCAACAATGTTATATAATGTGCTAATGACAGAAATGGGCATTATCATGAAATGAATATGAAGAAAGAATGATTTCAACTTTGTGTTTGTCCATTTTGGACCCATCAAACATGTGCAAAGATTTCTACATATATCAGGCAGTAGAAAAGAATTGGAAGATCTGTAAGTTGTTCAACTGCATCATGCAGACAAGGGTATACAAAAGAACATGCAGGTGACTTATGTCTATATAAGAATGCTAGGAGTATCAGAAACAAATGGGTAGAGTTTGTTGCCTTGGTCAATATGTTGGGACCTCAGATTTTAAGCATTAGTGAGACCTGGCTATCACAATCAGACATACTAGCTGGTATCAAGTGTAAAGGGTATAGTACTTTTAGGAAGGATAGACAGGATAGGAGAGGAGGAGATGTGCTGCTAATAATATTGGATCACTTGAATCCAGTTAGTGTTGAGAATTATGATTTGTAGTACTAGTGACAGTATTTCATGTGGCAGTGAATTTGAAGCCATCTGATGTGAGGTGGAATCTAACAAGATCAGTTACATAGTGGGTTGTTGTTACAGACCTGGTGGATGGGTTGCTAGTGACCATGGGTGCGAAAAGAGTAATCATAATGGAAGACTTTAATTATCCAGTGTTGATTGGGTAGAAGTAAAATCTCATGAGAAGAATGAAATTGAATTTATTGAGCTGTTGCTGGACAATTTCCTCAAGCAGCATATGACAGAAGGAACTTGAGGTCAAAGAGTGTTAGATTTGATTATATGTCAGAGGGTATTTCAGTTAAAGACTTAACTATTCTGCCTCCGGTTGGTGATAGTGATCATGTAGTACTCACTTGGGAAGTGACAAAATTTCTGAAAAGTTTCAAAGTTCCATTCAGAAAAGGTTACGTGCTGAACTACGAAGCAGGAAATTATGACCAACTGAGAGGTATGCTGGATTCTGTGCCATAGTATCAGTTAATATTGTCTCAATCTTATCACCCCTCTTTCTCCTGTTTACTAGTGTCTGCAGCCTACAAATTCTGAATCTATTTTCATAATCAGTATCACACATGTTATCTTCTAACATAACCACTAGTATATTACGGCATTAAATTTTATGAATGTTATATGCTGAACTACAAAGTAGGATATTATGACCAACTGAGGAGTATATTGAGTTCATTGGAATAGTATCTGTTGCTAGATGAGAAGAATATTGAGAGTGCATGGGAAGTATTTTTTAAATGCTTAAATGATGCAATATCAGAATGTGCCTGAGAGTTATTATTATTACGCGACACCTCCAGGGAGTCCAAGGACTCATCATGGGAGGGCACACTACTCTACTTCACTAAATACAACTCATCCTCTTCACTACTACTTAATTCTCCAAATACGACATGCTACCATTAATGCCATCTATCGCATATCATCACCAACAACATCTATCGCCCATCATCACCAACAACAATATTTTTTGTCTGTAAATTGCATGTGTTCTGAAGTTCAATTTGTCTGTGCGGGATGAAAAACCCCAGGTTTCCGGGAGAAAAAGCCCTGCTACCACCGTATGAGATTGGCTAACTCATTTTCAACTGAAAAAGCCCATATAAGGATTCCCCTCGTCATGATGAGAATCGAACCCAGTTTGAAGAATAAATAGGGTAGTAGTCAAAAATGGATGTGTAATCTTATTAAGCATGAGATTCATAACAAACTGATAATTCATAACGGACATCATCCGGACAGCATAAGGATGATGTCCGTTATGAAAATTATAAGCACCAGGTTAGAATAGTCACAACTGTTGTATGGAAAGCTAAGTCTGAGTATGAATTCTGTTGATTTGTGCCAGTAAAAGAAAGAATGAATATGAAAGAATAACACTTCTGAATGCAGATTATTATTATTATTATTTGACACCTCCAGGGAGTCCAAAGACTCATCGAGGGAGAGTGTGCCAACAGCATCGAACGATTGTGGATTTTGCCAAGAATTTTGGCAAAATACAGTGTGGAAGACTGTTGCATAAATGAAGAATATGAGTTGATTTATAAAATATTAGCATATCTAAGAGGATGGCTGACTGACAGATATTAAAAAGTGGTATAAGGGGGGGGGGATGTGAGTCTGCAAGATTTAAGGTAGTGGTGTACCACAAGGATTAGTCCTTTGTCTGCTGTTATTCAATCTGTACATTAATGACATTGGGAAGGATTTGGCCAGTGACATACAGCTGTTTGCTGATGATGCAAACATTCTATTAGTAAATGCAAAAGATAGGTAAGGATAAACTAGAATGCTGCTGATGTGCAGTACTTGAATGATTTGTATTGTGGGCATGGGAAAATGATTGCCCGTAAATGTAACATCATGTACTTTGACGCCTGATGAGATATTTAATGTTGTATTATATTGGTGGGATTATGTTGAAAGAAACTGATTAGGCTAGGGATCTTGGTGTGTTAGTACATGGCAAGTTGAAATTCAGGGGCCATGTAGCAAAGATTAAAAATACAAATCAAAAGATAATTGCAATGCTCAAACGAACTTTAACATGCAAAAATAAGGATGTCATTTTGCCTGTTTACAAGGTTTTGATAAGACCTCACTTGGCCCTTCTGGTTTCTATTGTGATTCCAATACAGTGAAGAGAGTGCAAAGGAGTGTGTTAAAAATGATATCAAAGTTGTGGGATACTGATTATGAAAATGGATTGAGAAGAGTGGCAACTCGTGAGAAATTTGTAGCGGTGTGGCTGCAATGCTACCAGCCCAAACTGCACGTAAATCATGCATTATCCCCATTACATTATTCCCACTAGGTAGTAGCAGTTTGGTACTGTCTGCATTGAATGCAGCTCCAGTGTTGAGTATGCTAGCCAGCTGATACCAGCCTTAGCCCGCACAGCACATTGGCTATTGCAAAATACAACCATTGCTACAAAATGAATTATATAAAATACTATCGAGCGGTATTGTATTACAAACAAGAAAATAACAGTTTTTAGATAAATATATAAAAATTTAAGAACGGCAATAATAAAACAAACTTTATACTGGAGGGGCTGCAGCTTTGTAGCCCTTATGGATGAGCTGCCACTGATTGAGTGATAGACTGCAGACACTAGTAAACAAGAGAAAGAGGGGTGATATGATTAAAACTTATAAAGTTCTGAAAGGTGTATACAGGATTTCAGTTTATGGAGGGTAGGGAAACGATGTGAGGGCATCCATGTAAGTTGAGAATGAATGCTGTCAAGGAGGGGGGGGGGCAGGGTTAGGGCTAGATTTTTTTCATAGATTAGTGCATGATTGGATTGCCATTGGATGTTGTGTGGTGTGCAAGTAGCGTGAATGAATTCAAGAACAGGTATGACAGCTGGTGCAAATGCTATGGTCTCGCTCAGTGAGTTGCTGACTCCCTGGAGGGCTCTCTTAATAATAATTGTGAGAACGACATCTTTTACTGATTTAGATTTGGTTATGTGTAGGCACACATATACAGTTAATAAATAGAAAAAGAATTTCAAGACATCAGTCTGCCTGAACTTGCAAAACATAAGGAAGAATATTAAAAAAAATTATTTAAATAACTTAAATTATGGACATATTATACATAAATTATGGACATATTAACATAAATCTTTGTCATACCAGGGGGATCTTCCCCCCCCCCCCCCAAGTTCCGGACTGGTAGGCAGGTTCTCCTTGAATTCTGATGACTCGAATTTTGAAGACTCAAAGGGGGGGTACTGCCCCTGGCGCCCAACCCCTGAGTTCCGGACCGGTAGGCCGGTTCTCCTTGAATTCTGATGACTCAAATTTTGAAGACTCGAAAGGGGGTACCATCCCCCCCCTTCCCCCAGCTTCCCCGGTTAAACAATGCCCACTGAGTTTCAAAACATTTCAAATAACTTGACAAAAAACATGACACCAAAACATTACAATAAAGCTTATTTTATATTATAGAGTAGATAAAGGTGAGTTATTCTCGTAGAAAGGCTTAGATTGGTTATACATGCTTATTAAATAATTTAAGGAATTTACAACGTACAAAGGATTTAAATTAAACTTTAATTTATATTTCCAATATTTCGACAACGTCGCGTTGCCATCTTCACAGGAACTTAAAATAAAGACACTTGCACACAGACACTACACACAGTAAATGAGGACGAAGCAGGAAGCTGTTGTTTCTCCCAAAAGTCCTGATGGTCCCCACCTAGCAGGCTATGTAGGTATTGTTTTATTTTAAGTTCCTGTGAAGATGGCAACGTGACGTTGCCGAAATATTGGAAATATAGATTAAAGTTTAATTTAATTTATATCCTTTGTACGTTGTAAATTTCTTAAGTTATTTAAAACGTGAATTAGCCAATCTAATATGGATATAGTAGAATTCTTCCCCTCCATCCTGCCAGAAAATGAAGTATTTTTATTTATTTTTGGTGTGTGTGTGTGTCTCTCAGGGTTGGGGGCTGTGTAGCTCAGTGAAGTGGAGTTTGCACTTCTCAGCAAGATGCCCAAAAAAAGCATCATTTTGATTCTAGTGTTACCAACTAGAGGAACTTATTTGAAGCCTTTTTTTTTTAAACCTGTTCCTGAGTTAGTCGATATCTTGCATGCACAAGTGGATTTTTTGTCCCATAAATTCAAGAAAATCGACTGTAGAATCCACACTATTTTCAGACGGGGGGAAAAAATGTGTCAGGGACCACAAGATGGCGCCACTTGTTAGCAGTCTCTTCACTCTGTACCACTTAAATTAGTGATAGCCTTAGGCTATCTACCTCTGATTGGCTACTGGTGGAGATTGAACTGCCCACTCAATCTCCAAAAGTTAGATAGGGCAAAAATGGCCTCGCCTCGTCTCTCCCTTATAAGGAAATAAAAGGTATTAGCTGATTGATATTTACTTTATTTTATTTTTTTACAGTTAACTACAAGTGGATTTGCTTGAATGACTACTGAGTTTTAACTCATATTTTTTTTATTTATGCTAAATGTATTTCCTCCATATGTCTGTATTGCTAACACCTTCATCAGGAGGTTGCTTAACATAAGTAAAAACAGACAAAAAAAAAAAAAATTTTTTTTTTTCCAACAGCAATTAATATCTAGAAGTTGAAAAGATTGGAATATAGATATTAACTGCTGTTGGGAAAACATTTATTTTTTTGTTGGTTTACAGTGAAATATGTGGAGAAAATACATCTTGCATAACTAGAGAATACATGCAATTAATAGACAAAAAATGCATCATGTATAATACTGGATTATATAATGTAGACAAATTATGTAGTATTTGTGTATAGAGTAATTCGGAAGTCACACTGCAGCACATTAGATTTGAAATTAACATTGTTGCATAAACATGAACAAAACCTAGACCACTCCATTTGCATTTATTCATTAACTAGTTGCGATGGGGCTTCACAACTAGATAATGAATTTAAAATATAAGCCTCTTGGCATCATTCAACAGCCTTTAGGATGAATTTTCTTCAAGGTTTTTATAAGTGGTCAAATGAAATTTGGCTGTTCTAAAACTTTTGCTATTGATATTGAAATTCCAGCATGGAAATGATTGAACAAAATGATGATGCTCTTATAGTTGCATTTACTGTAAGAAATATACCTCAAAGAGTGGAAATGCAGCATTTCATAGCACTTGCATCAGTAAGCAAGCATTCTTAGAGACAAACTTGAAATTAAGTATTGTCTAGCTTATTTATAGATAAACGCTTGCATGTTGTGTTGTATGTTTTTATATCCCCACCAAGAGTATACGTTGCATCCCATCGTTGTTTACCAAATCTCAAAATCTTATGCTTTGCAATATTGAACTGATAGTTGCACTTACCTGCCCATTCATGTAATCTAATCAAGTTCTCCTGTAAGGCCATAACATCCGCTTAATTCTGCATTGCTCACCCCAATTTTACTTTCACCACAACTTCAGATATACAGATTGGCCTAGAATTTGAAGCTACAGTCTTATCACTGCCGTTTATACATTGAGCAATTTTACCCTCCTTCCACTCTCTTGGAACCTGTGCTGTTATAAGACTTAAGAGGATGGGCTGAAAAGTTCTCGGCCTAACAATGAAAAAACAAATTTATAATTTCAAAATTTTTATTTTTCAACATGATCTCCCTTAAGACTAATACATTTATTCCAGCAATGCTCTAGTGCCATTATCCTATCCCTGTGGTTCTCAGTAAGATCTGCAAAATACCCCTCTACAGCTGCAATCACTCTTGATTTGAAGAAAAACGCTGACTAGCGAGGAAAGGTTTTAGTTTTGGGAAGAGATAGACGTCAGAGGGAGCCAAATCTGGGGAATAGGGTGGATGTTCCAACAATTCATAGTGCAGATCCCTTAATTTTCCCATTGCCAAAACACCTTTGTGGGCAGGTGCATTGCCCTGATGAAAGATGATTTTTTCTTCTGCAAATCAGAATAATATCCCCCCCCCCGTTATTCTTTTATCTTTTTCAAGATAATTAATAAACAAAATGCCTTTAGCATCCCAAAACACTGATGCTATTACCTTTCCTGCTGATGGAATCGACTTTGTCTTCTTTGGCTGAACAACCGGCTTCTGTCCACTGTTTTGACTACTGTTTGGATTTTGGTGTGTAATGGTGAATCCAAGTCTCATCCACAGTAATAAATCAATGCACAAAATCAGTTTTATTCTTGTTCAAACACTATAAGCACTGTTCGGAGATTTTCATGCTAGTGCGTTCTTGATCTGCTGTGAGTAAGCGTGGCACCTATCTTGTGCCAAGCATTTTCATTTGCAATTCTTCATGCTAAATATATCCTACACGTTCTTATGAAATGCCTATAGTCTCAGCAATTTCACGCACTTTGACTCGCCGGTCATCTAGTACCATATCGTGCACTTGATCAACGATTTCTGGTGTTGTTACACTTTCTGGGCGTCTTTCATTTGGATCATCTTCAAGGCTGGTATGGCCACGTTTAAACTCGGCAGCCCATTGTTTAATTGCCATAAATAGAGGAGAAGAGTGCCCATAAACTTTTATGAACTTCGAATGAATTTCTTTTGACGTTGAACCTTCTTTTACAAAGCATTTTATAACCTCGCTATACTCAATTTTATCCATTTCAAGGAATACAGACAACACTTTTGCTTCAGACAGCTGTATAAAAAAAACTACTTGATATACTGACTGACTTGCAATATCACATGGATGCTTATGACAGATGTACCAACTTTGAAAAAAAAATCTTGCAGATAGTGTTGCCATCTATTGTTGAGGCAGAGAACTTTTCGGACCACCCTCGTATTAAACAGGTATGCTAATGCTACTGTCAATTCCCTGGAACATTCCCTTAAGATGCGTGGTGATATGTCATCAAATCCTATCGCCTTATTGATATCAAGGTTACTTATTTCCTCAAATTCTTAAATTGATTCTGCCCTGATCAGAATGAAACACCTTTATAAATTGATCACTGAATACCTCAACAGTGTCTTCTGCAGCAGTTACCATTCTACCATTTTCAACCGTTAACATAATCTTACCATGATTATTCTTCCTTCAACTTGCCACCTATCTAAAAACTCTGAAGTTTTTCTTTGCCTGATTTGGCAATTTCTGCTCATACTGCACTTTTGTTTTCTTTACTGAGTCAAACTCCTAGCTTGTTCTTCATACTCTTCATGTGACTGATTATTACCATTATTCATCTTGTAATATATATAATTACATAATAATTACCCTTCCTTTGTTCAGTAATCTAAGTTGTTTATACATTTCTTCATTACCATCCTCCACATTTCCGTGCCTATAGCAATATTCAACTATATATGCCTTCCTTTCAATCTCCACATTACACCACACTGCCTCCTAACCATTGCAACTATTTTCCTTTTTCATGTCTATCTTATGTGGACATAATTCCCCTTCTATCATCAGTAACACTCCCTCTTTTCTTCCTGTCCTTATCCTCGCAAGAAATACCATATCCTTCCATTTTTATTCCTGTTAGAATATCATCTTCATTCAACCATGTTTCACTTATTCCAATGATTTTGGGGTAAATAAACTCGATTAGTGAAACCATTTCATCTTCCTTATTTCTGATATGTCTGGCATTTGTAAACAATCACAGTAATTCATTTTTAGGTCTATAACCATTCTTATCCAAGTCACTTGTTTGTGATTTCTCCACCACACCTGCCCAGTCTCCATTATCATCACTTATCACAATTATTTGCTCAGTCTCAACCTTCCCATCTGCATTGCAATATACTCTATCTTCACACACGCATTCCCTGCCACTTTCAATGTCCACTCTCCCTGTCCATCTGGGCTTCTCCCTCGTTTCCCTGTTCCCATTCCCTTTCTCTCTTATCTCTCACACTACTACTGTTTCCACTGCCAAGCATTTCTGTCTCAAATTATTTCAAATTTTAAGGTTTACAAAACATTAACATTATTGTACTTTATAGCAAATTTATAAATATACCTATTCTCTCTCTCTCTAAAACTTAATAGCTAATTATTATTAACATCCAACCTCCATGGAGTCAGAGACTCATTATTAATTGTTCAGCTTTTAAACTAGAAGTGAATTTTTTGTAACTGCTGCCTATTAAAAATTGTTAACTTACAGTACATTAATACCTTCTGGGTGGGCTGAGGATTTTTTCCTATTTTTATTAATTTTATATATATTTTTTAAATAATCTGAAAACCCCACTCTAGAGATCAAGCATGAAACTTTTTTACCTAGTCACTTCAGGCTTCTTATAAGCAGGGCTTGCGGTCTCACACCAGCAATGATATTTATTTCCCACTTAAAGATAATCACAAACATCCATACTTAGGTTGGGATTGGAACCCACAGCCTGTTGGTTGTAAAGCAGATATGCTACCCACTCAGGCCAACCAATGTGCCTCACAAGTACAAACAGAATTGTTTATCCCTATTATAAATCGTCCAAATTTGTATGGCTATTGGATGCTAAAATATCCATTGCTATTCTACTATCAAATTTTATTCTTGTATATTTTTTGTTTATTTTTTGTAGTTATTTTTTTTACATAGTCTAAAGCCTCTAGAGACAGAACTTTTTCGAGCAACCTCAGGCCTTCAATAAGGAGGTGGGGGGGCTCATACTGGGTAATGAAATTCATCCACCACCTAAAGAATTAGTATATTTGGTAGGATTCGAAACCCACAGCCTGTTGGTTTATATACTAACTACTCAGCCAACTAAGGCCAGATTTTTCTTGGTGGCATTGGCTTATCTGATGTTTTCATATGTACTACTAAAATAAATTGAGGTTCCTATCATTAGGTTTTATCTATATATTTGCATATAAAAAAGTAATTTTTTTCATTATGTGATGTTAGTATTTTTGATCAATAACATCATAATGCTTTATTTACAGGAGGTACAAAGTCTTGATGAAGACACTAACTAATGGATGGCATGAACCATGTTTCCCATCCCCAACAAAACTTTTCAGCACCTACAAGCAGAAATTATGGTTCAGCAAGTCGAATTATCACATCTTCAGCAGAACATGCCCTTCAGGAAGGTGCAACATTGGACGGACGGATTTCTGTGTCCAGGAGATTCTTCTGTCTTTTTACAGTGTTTGATCTGCTCTTTATATTTTTAATGTGGATGATATCTGCATTGGTTAGTTTTCTAATTGGAAAACCAGATGAATACTGGTTTGAAATTCAGTCATAATTAAACTTTCAGTACAATTTAAAAATTAGTATTTAGTGAGAACTGTAAATTTTTTATATCATTTTGATATAATATATTTTGTCATTTTAATGTAATTTACAAGATATGGACACTTATGTGTAATTTTTACATTTCAGAATCTATATTGTTTTTGGAGCATTCTTTTTAACTGCCCAAATTAGACGTAGTTATACTCCTCTTTCTTTCAGCAGTACCAAAATACATAAGTTTGCAAAACTTTACAATTAGTCTTTGTCCAATTAATTTCTAACAATCCTTCTAGATACAAAATTCTACTTAAGTTTTTCTGATAATGAGACATGCTTTAATATACTTTATTTCTACTTACAAAAGTAAAATTTTATTAGAATGAAGAAATTATTTCATAGGTGAGTATGTAATAATTGTATACATTTTTTGTATAGTCTAAAATATTTATTACTATTGAATGTAGAGAATGGAATTACGGCAAATTAGAAATATTAACAAAAATTGAATCTGGTAAAGAATCAGTGAGGTGAGGCATGCAGCACCATGGACTTGACTTCTTCGAGATGTATACAATCATTTTGCCAAATGCTGGAAGAGTACAGTTAGCAGATGACAAAAGATAGATGTTGTAACAAAACTCCTAGAGAAACTTAGTTGATATCATAATGAAAATCATATTGCATGAAGTTTTTTGATAAGTAGACAAAAAGGTGTTTTCATTAATTGAAGACTTGAATTCAATCAAGGATTCAAAGCTTATCCTGAATGATTCAGCAGATTCAATCAGTGAGTCAACTTGCATAATCTTTTCACTTCATTGCAATTGCAACATCTATCTACATCCAAATGAATCCTAATTCAGATAAACTGGTATTATTTGAGAAAAGAATGCTATTTTCATTTATTTTAAGAATGAAAGAAAGTTCCACGAGTTAATTATCCAATATATTTTGATAAGATGTGAGAGAATAGTGTGAAGCAAGCCTTTCTTTCTGTTCCATGTCTTATCATGTAAAATTGTTTACTGTTTGATGGAAACCTTAGAGCATTAGATTTATTCAAGATCCGAAAATTTTTTTTAGTGTTCATGCACAACAGTCCAATGTAAGAACCATAAAATATCAGCCAGTGGCTGTTTTGTGGCTGGACATAGCTGGTTGATGTTGCTGGAGATGGAGAATTAAGTACTTGCACTCCTCACACTGGCTCCATTTGGTTAAACAGCAGTGCAGTCAGGTTTGCAACTTTGCTTAGCAAAGTTGCAAATCAGAATTTACAATGTATGTAACCCTGTCATGGAAGAGAGGGTGGATATAATGGCAAACGACTATACAGTTTCTCTCTTATCAACTGAAAACAAACAGCTGCAAGCACAGAAACACTAATGACTTGATGGTAGAATGGAAAAGATTGCTTGTTATAATGCAAGCCCTGATTCTGGTTGTTACAACTGTTAGCATTGCCAGAGTAAGGTGCCATGAGTACATATCAGTAGATAACAACAGCAAGTTGGTATTTTGATGGTGTGGAGAATGTTTTTCGGTACATACACTGCTTGACAAAATTAACAGAAAAAAATATTTTTCATCAGTATTTTATTTTTAACTATGTATCTGAAGCAAATAGTTGATATAATAGACATTCTGGCATACAAGTTCCAAGTATCCAATAAAAATTAATTTGCTGCGCAACAAGTCCACACGCATACACACAGCAAATTACGCGCATTCTTATAAAAACATGGGGCAATTACTCATAAGTTTTAGCCACATCTCCAGTACCTCTTAGATCTAGAGGAGCTGACCAATGTCACCCGAGGGCTTCGTAAGTCAGAACAGATAACCATCTGGATCTAACTGCAAGACAGGAACCTTGCAACGTACTGTCACCAATTGTCTCTTGAGGTTACTGCAGCCATAGGCTCAATTCAGTTGGACTCTATGCAAGAAAGCCAGTGGTTTATATCGTATTAACCACAAACCATTACAATATTTATTGAAACTGGTGACACGAGCATCAGTCATTTAAACTGGAGAGAATTAGGAATGCAGTACCATCCATCCAACAATCAGAGAAAGGGTCACTTTGTGTTCTTGTATGGAACAGAACAATGATCACTGACCCTCTTCATGTTTTTATTAGAGTTACTGTAACAGCTTAAAAGTACTTGGAACAGATCCTCAAATTCTGTGTGCAATCTTAGTCGTATGGTTGGCCCAGATTTTCTTTACGTGCATGACAATACCACTGCCTATAACACTCTTCAATGGTGGAGAATTTTGAAAAACTGGAGATATCCAGTGTGCCAGTGCTAGCATAATCACATCACCAGATTATGCTGGCCTAAGCATAATCTGGTGATTATGTTTAGGCCAGGTGATTAAATCTGGTCTAAGATGTGTGGGATGCTCTTGGGCATCGTTTCTCACTCAGCTATTATCATCATCAAATTCCTGCCATGTACCCTCAAGGGGTGTACAGTATATGATAGTACTACATGAAAAAAATTACATCATTACTAACTTCCTATCTACAATTTTCCTCCAAATCAGCCTATTACTTGTCAAGACTCCAACATTATCAGATCTTATATTTCTAGCGTCTAAGACACTTTGTACCATATCAATCCACCTATATCTTGGTCATCCTCTGGGTCGTTTTCCTACCAACCTGGCAGAGAACACCTGTTTTGCTAATCTTTCTTCGCCCATTCTGTTTAAGTGACCATACCACATGAGATTAGCTCTGCTAACATTCCTGGATGCTGACAATGGCAAGTTCTTTTCTAATATCCTCTTTTTAATATGATGTTGCCATTGATGCCATCTGTTCATGCCTCTAATCTTTCTCAGGACTCTCATATCTGCAGTCTCTAGTCTTTGGTCAAGTGTTTTACTTCTGACACAGCTCTCAGATCCATAAGTTAAAACTGGTTTGAACACTGTCTTGTATACAACTAATTTAGTGTTCCGACTAATTTCTCTCTTATGAATTTATTCAGTTGACTTCCTACCATACCAGCTTTGTTGATTCTGTTATCTATTTCCATATTTAATTTACCATCTTCACTAAAAATCGTGCTTAAGTAGCTAAAATGTTTTACTTGTTCCACAGGTTCTCCATTCACAACACAGTTGACATTTTCAATGATTCTGCCTATTTTCATTGCCTTTGTCTTTTTATTGCTGATCTTCATACCATATCTATTACAACAGTTATTCAATTTAGTCAGGGAATCTTGTAGTGGATTTATTTAGAAGTATAACATCATCCGCATAAAGCAAAGAGCTGATATCTCCAATCTTGATATAAGGTTTAATACCACTTTCCTCCATAATGTGATCCATATAGATAATGAATAACAGAGGAGATAATGTACATCCTTGTCTCACACCAGATTTAACATTAAACCATCTTCCTGTACTTCAATTCTAACTGCAGACTTACAACTCAAATAAAGACTAAGTATTGCTTGATATAACTCCTGCTGCCTTTCTACATTTCAAGCATTTGATAGTTTTTTTTTATCTTCAAGTATGGATATGTATTCCTGTTGAGTGATTTTTACCACTGTGCTATCACTGCTTTTTTCATTTAGCAATTTTTCGAATTACTCCATACTTCAAGGATATCTTTTTCTCCGTTTTTCATGTCACCTTTATCATCTCTAAGTCCTTTTACAGCACTCTTTCCTCCATTTCTAATCTTCTTCAATAACCTCCAGAATATTTTTCCACCTTCTTGATATTTATTTTCTGTATTCTTGCCAAAGTCTTCCCATGACTTTTGTTTAGCCAGTTTTACAATGTTTAGCTTTCTTACATTTGTCTCTGTATTCTCTAAGAGCACAAGCTGACTTATTTGTCAGGAACTTTTGATATGCTTTCTTCTTTTCCTTCACTGCCTCTTTAACTTCATGTGTCCAATATGGAGTTCTGATTTTTCTATCCTTACAGACAACCTCAACACATGCCTCTCTGGCTGAATCACTCTGGATTTTCTTCAAGGGTTGCCACTGAATCTCCAAGGTTTGGTTCCTGTTCTCAAACTCTTTCATTTTTTCTTCAATAATCTTTGTGTATTTTAGTCGACAGTTCACATCTGAGAGCTGCTCAACTGTTATTCGCTTTAAAACTTTCTTACATGTTATTCTTTTCAGTATGAAATTCAATGTTATCCTGCTCAAGACTAAATAGTGATCACTTCCAATTTCAAATCCTCTGTACACTCTGGTGTCCTGCACCAGGAAGAAAACATCACTATCAACAATAACATAGTCAATGAGACTTTTTGTTATTCCTTGCCTCTTCTCTCCATGTGAATTTATGCAACATTTTTATGTTAACATGGTGTTAGTAATAACCAGTCCATGTCCTGAGCAGAAATCCAACAGGTATTTGCCATTATTATTAGCTTTGCTCTTTTCTCCAAATTTTCCCAAAATATTTTTGTATATGCGACAATCATTTCCTACTCTGCTATTTAGATCCCCAACAAGGACCAACTTTTTCTTTTTCATTGTGTCAGTTGCTTTCTCTAAAGCCTCATAAAATTCCTCCACTTGTAACTTAGTAGAACCTTCTGTGGGACCATAGGCACAAATAATTCTCATTGTCTAGTTCCCCATTCTAATATTTGCCCACATCACTTTACTTGAGACTGCCTGCCATTCAAGAAGATTAGCTTCGTATTTAGTGTTGAATACTATGGCTACTCCTTCATTTCCTTGTCATTGCCTGAATATAACATTTTTGTATTTATTACTCAGAAAGATCTCACCAGTTTTTGTCGTTTTTGTTTCAGTCACCCCTATTATGTCGATCTGGTACTTATCTAATTCCCCAGCTAGCTCCATTTTTTTGCCATTCAAGCTTCTTATGTTGATAGTCCGATCTTTAACTCTGATGATATTGAGTTGGGGTGTGTTTTCAGATTTGTTCCAGTAGCTGACTTTTCGTTGAGACTGTTTGCCCTGGTTCCCTGGCAAAAACAACTGGGACCTTGTTTAACTGGGTGATGCCCCAACCAGCATGGCATTTTGTTATGTTGTACCATCATTTTGTATTTTGGTTTAAGCCAATAAGAATACAATTTAGTTGGCTAAATCCCAAATTGCCAGTCCATCCTCGTTCGGTTTCAGTATCCAAGTAGATACCCAACAGAGTGCACCTCAAGAGGGTGAGGATTGGACATTAGGTCAGAAGCCCTGTTCGCTTCTAGGCATTCCTTTAAAGGCCTCCACTATGTGGAGGTCTCTTCTCAGTTATACAGCTTTGACCCTTAAGCACTCCTCAGCTTTTATATATATATATATATATATATATATATATATTTATCCCACACATGAAAGGCAGAAGAGCCTATTGTGAACAGATGCCATGTAAAGGCAGGGTCAGGAGTACAGTAATCTGTTGATATTCTTGAATTGTTGAAGATTGTAATCCTTCAGAAATGCTTCATGAAGGAGACTGTTCCACAGAATTGAGGTGGAAGGAATGAAAGATGACTGGGAGTGTAGCAGGTTCAGTGAGGAATGCAGTTCAATAGAAAAATGATGCTGAGCAGCTGCATTAAGAGTTCCTGTGGAGCTAGCAGAAATGAAGCATAATGATGTAGTTCTGCTGAACAATGGCTATGGAAATATTTGTAGAATAGACACAGCACAGAAATTGATTTTCTTTGGGATAGTTTCTGAAGAGTCTCTAAGAAAGGTGTCATTTTATCAACTGGGCTACCCTTTTCTGAACAGCATAAAGAATTTTTAGGGTGGACTTAGGTGCACCATGCCATACATGAGAGTAGTATTCCAATGTTGGTTGGATTTGGGAATTTGTATGCAATAAGTAACTGTTTGGCAGTGAAGTAACATTTTGACTGGAAAAGGATGCCTAGTTTCTTAGAAGTTGTTAATACTATAGAATGTAAAGGGATGAAAAAAGTTTGGAGTAAGAGTGAGTCTAGGAAGAGAGATTTTGTTTTGATGAGTTCAGCATTTTCAAAAACACGTGGAAAAAGATCTGAGGTCGTTTTTATGGGAGAACAAACAAAACTGTGTGTTTGTGGAAGAAGCATTGAAGTTGATTAGATTTTTTTCATCTGAATCATGGATACTGTGAAGATCAGTGTTCTGGGCACTTATTATAGATTATCTTGAAACATGAGATGATCAAGCACTGCAAGGCCTATCATATGAGTAGTATGAGTGGAGTGTGCTATCATAAAACTATGAATAAGATTTGCAGACTTGATTTATATAAATCAAGAAAAGGGTGGGTGAAATGACAGAGCCTTGAGGAATTACATGTAGGAATCAATCTGAAAGAAAACTGGCAAACCATAAACAAGGACATAGGCAGTCCAAATGATGGTAACTTGTTGAAGCCTTCAATGCCACACCCTATCAAAAGCCTTGGAGATGTCAAGAGCATTGGCACAAAGTTTCTCCAAACCTTTTCATGGAATGGGTCCAAATGCGAGTGACGTAGTCCAGGAGATCTCCTGTGTATCTGGAGTGGCGAAATCCATTCTAGTGGCACTAATTAGATAGCTCTCAAGATGTTCAAGACGCTGACTCTTGATAACCTTCTCCATTACTTTAGACAAAACTGATGCGAGAACAATAGGTCAATAGCTTGATGGGGTAACATTTATCTTCCTTTTTTTGGAACTGTTTGTATATTATTATTATTATTATTATTCAGGCCTCCATGGAGTCAAAATACTCATCACTGGAGGTCCTTCCCAGGAAACACAAAGTCCATCGTACCACTTCTTAAACTGATTGACCGTTCTCGCTCTCACTACTCTATCAGGCAATGCATTCCATGGTTCAACCACCCTCCATGCAGAGAAACCACTCCTCACCCTCTTGCTCACAGTTTCCTTTCGCAACTTCCTGAAACCATCTTTGTTATCCGTCTTTGTACCCTATCCACAGTTAATTTATCCCCTTCAAATCCTGGGAACCAAATCTGAGAACAATAGTCCAAGTGTGGTCTGATCAGGGTCTTATACAACAGAATGATAACTGTTTTATCTCTGCAGGTCAGCATCCTTCTCATTATTGCAGCAATCCTCTGTGTTACCTGAACACCTTTGCAATATGTCCCCTAAATTTCAAGTTTCTGTGAATCATTAACCCCAGATCTCTTGTCTCCCCTACTTCCTCCAATATAGCTCTTCTAATAGAGTATGCAGTGTCCCATCGATGTGTCCTACAAGACCTTACATTTTGCTGCATTAAACCGATACCCCATTCATTTGCCCATCTGTCTAGCTTATTCAAATCCTCTTTCAGGGCTACCACATCTGTATTATTAATAATAACTCTTCCCAGCTTCACATCATCTGCAAACAACAGAATATCCCCTTGCAATCCACTGACAATGTCATTGATATAAAGGTTAAACAATATATGTCCCAGTACTGTTCCATTTGTAACCCTCTGCCTCCTTGAAACTGCCCCACCATACACAACTCTCTGATACCTATTGGTCAGCCAATCCTGAATCCAGTTGACCAACCTAACATCCAAACCCATGTGCTGCAACTTAAATATCAGCTTATGTGGCACCCTGTCAAATGCCTTTACTAAATCCAAGAAAATGGCAGTATATGCCTTTCCCCTCATCTACTGCTCCTGTAACTTTATTATAAAAGGCTAGCATATTACTAAAACAAGAGTACCCCTTCACAAATCCATGATGACTCTCACAGAAAACATTACCATCATCAGCCCAATGCTGTATACTGTCACAAGATCTTAACTACTGATGACACACAAACTGGCCTATAATTAGACACTTCCAGTCTGTTACTTCCCTTATGCAATGGCACTCTATCTTACCTTCCTTCCATTCTCTGGGCACCTTTCCTGTAGCCAGACTTTCATTGAAAAGCCAGGTCAAAGGAACTTTCAGTTCTTTAGCACATTCTCTCAAAACTCATGGTGAAATACCATACAGTCTCATAGCTTTACTTACATCCAGAATACTCAGTATTTGGAACACACTCTCCTTCTGCACCTCTAAACCTTGAACCTGCCCTGTTCCTCTGGTATTAAAATTTACTCCTCGAGAATGAAATACTCCAATAAAGTGTTCATTGAACAATTCCACTATGTCCTCTGCATCAGTCACTCTATTCCCATTTTTATCCCACAATGTCATTTTTCACAATCATTTCTCCTCCTACTGGCCACATAGCTAAAAAATTCCCTAGGATTTTCTTTGGATCTTAAGGCCAATCTCTTCTCATATTACAGTTTCGCCTTTCTTTCCATACTAGTGACTCTCCTGTGTGTCTTATATTCTTCATGGATCTGCCCTTCACCTGTTTCCTTATATCTCTTCCATAGCCTCTTTTTCACATGCAGTTCCTGTTTAATATTGTTTGTCATCCACTTTACTCCAAATTATGTCCTCTTCTTCTTCACTTGTGGAATACAGCTTACTATTGCTGCTGACAAATATTCCTTCACAATTTCCCAAGCACTAATGATATCCTGACCTTCCAATTCTTCCCTCCATGAAACTTCCCCAAGTTGATGTCTAAGACTATTAGAATCACCTGCCTGATAATTCCACATATGTTCCCGTCTATTTGATACTCCTGCATGTCTTTCATCTACCAAGTCAAAACCACATGGTCACTCTCTCCAACTGGTGGGAGAGATGTCATCTCAGTTATTATCAACTCTTCTGATGCTATGACCAAATCCAAAACTCTTGAACCTCTTGTTCCCTTTATTACATGTTGCCTAAGATATTTGTCTCTCAAGAATTCTAGAAATTCCATTCCCTTATTGCTACATGCATCTTCCTCTCCCCAATTTATACTGCTGTAGTTAAAATCTCCCATGACAATCATTCTTCTTGCACTTGCCAATCTCAACTGTCTAAACATCTCCTGGTTCCCACCTCTGTGCCCCTATAGCAACACCTCACTAAATATCCTGTCTTGCCCACCTGAACATCACATCATATGCTTTCAAAATCATTAGTGTCACTGCCTTCCGAATCCTCCACTCTTAGAGGACATAAGTTGTCACTTATCATAAGTAGTACTTCACCACCACGCTTTCCCTTCCTATCCTGCCGAAAAATGCCATACCCTGCTACTTCTATTCCTGTTATTATATCCTCTTCTGTTAACCACATCTCGGTGATCCCGATAATCTTTGGCTAGACTGATGCTATCAGCGCCACCAATTCCTCTCCTTTATTCCGGATACTCCTGGCATTAGTATAAAGCATAAAAATGCCACTGTTTCTATACCCAGCATTATCCCCTCTAGACTCCACTGGGCTCAGCGTTATCTGATGTCGTCCCCCAAGTACCCATTCCCACAAGAGGTCACCCCCTGCTACCCTGGACATTCTAGTTTCCCTGCATTGACACACCGACTAGTTCTGAACAGCAATTTCTCCAGATGCCTATGTCCTTCCTCATTCAAATGCAAGTGGTCTCTCCCATACAATTCCTTTTTGTCCTCAAATGCCCTTCAAGCATCCACATATTCCACTCCTCTCTTCTATCACATTCTAGCTATTATGCTATTCATTATTACTGCTCTTTTACTCAGCTCGTCACTATCATACCTAGGCAACACGCCCACTATCTTTCCTCTCTGCGTCTTCTTTCATACAACCTCAAGCAAGAATCTCATATCTCTTGCTGCCCAATTTACATTACCTCTCAAGTCATTTGTTCCTACCATCACAATCATCTCATTCACCCTTTCACCTCTCACGCATCCTAGCTTGCATACTACAGATCATTGAGTCCCCATACATTACATCTCTTATCACCCTGTACATCGATTGCTCACATGCATCCCTCACTCTCTCTTTCTCTCTCCTCTGACACTTTCTCTCTGTGTTCTCCTACTTACCTGCCTTCCTGACATCACTCTATCCCTGCTCCAGTGACTCTAGCGCCCTCATATGAGCTTTCCTCAATGCTGAGGAATGCTAAGAATATGGATGATAGAGAACAGGTGTTAGTTCAAGAGCACAACTCTTGAGCACAATGGGTGGAATTCCATCAGAATTGGCTTCTTTGTAGTATCTAAGTTATTCAAGATTCTTCTGATGTCTTTCTGGTGGAAGATCACAGGAGGCAGGAGATGAAATGTTCTAGGCAAAGAAGGAGGTGTTTGTCATGGTCATCTGTGGAAGAGAAGAATAAAGCCAAGATATCATCCTTGTCCTTAGGTGATGTTACAGTGCTATTGTTAGGGTGATATAAAGGAGGAAGCACAGATGGACAAAAGCTTATACTGCAGCCCGTAATAATTTAAAAAAAATAAACAAATGTAAAGCTAAAATGCATAAGCTGATGTAAAGCAAACCTTATATATTGGCCAAATGCAAAATAAGCTTGCACCTGCCCAAGGTAGTTCTCCTTTCACTATGCCACCAATGTTCAGCATGCCTCTTCTCATCTTTTGCCAAAAGAAAGTCAGAAGAATACTCAGTGTTAATAAGTTCCATAGTTAAGATGATATACCTCTGGTACATGTTCATCATCATTCATATCAAGGATTTAGGCCTAGCGTGGCCTTTTCCGGCCTTAGAAGTCATCATTGAATCTTTTAAGAGGAGATCCTGGTTTTTTTTTTCCCTAATGGCTTGTACTTTAAGGCTTGTTTTGGTAATCTTTCTGTTTTCATTCTTTGAATGTGTTCCACCTGTTTATATTTTTTAATTTTTTCTACTACTGATTCTTGGTTTAATTCTTTCATAATTTCTTCGTTTTTTTTTGTGATCAAATAGAGTATACTTTGCGGTTTTTCTCATAAACTTCATTTCTACTGTTATTAATCTTTGTTTGTCTTTTTGTTTTATTTTTTATATATCTCTGCTACAAGTTAAAAGCTTGTACCAGAGGTATATCATCTGAACTATGAAACTTATTAGGTATGTAATAGGTTCCAGAATTATCACCCACCTTGTTTTGCTTTCACAAGCTGTCATACTCATCCTACATCTTCCCTGCAGCATGGAAACAAGCTTTTATCCAGCTTGCTCTTGAAAAGGGAGAAAAGCCAGCTATTAAGCTATTGTCCCTTTGCTCTCATCTCAGTATTTTTGAAAATAATAATAATAAAAAAAATTAAGTCAACTACTTAAATACTTAACCACTAATTAATTGGTGATTGCCAATATGGATCCACTCTTGTTATATAGCAGATCTCTTAACTAACTTTACCCATCTTTGGACACAGGACATCAAAAAGTTTGGAGAAACTCATGTGTCACTATCTATTTCCAAGGCATTTGATCAAGTTTAGTATCATGGCCTTCTTACTATCTTATGACCTCCTCCTTGCCTTTGTGAAGTGCATTTCCATTTCCTCTTTGGTCATTTATTGTGGATGATTTCCTCATCAGATGTTTCCATCAGTGCTGGAGTACTCTAGAGCTCTCTGCCTGCACTTTTCCTCTTATACATCAATGACCTTCTCTCACTAGTATATAATCATATTCATAATTTTATTGATAGTACATGCTATTCCTCTTCTTCATTCATAAAACCTTGTAGTGCTCAAATGATTCATGAGCTTTGAGATCTTCTATAGCCATTGCTTTTAATCCTGATCTCTACACCATTTTTAAGTCAGATGAAGGTAATGTAGCAAATTTCACTGCTACTAAAAATACAATCCTATCTTATTTCTCAGAAGCAAGATCATGTTTCATTCTCCCCTTTTGATGATAATCCAATCACCAGTCATGATCAGTTTCTCTTCTTAGGTTGATTTTTAATCTGGCAAGTTCTGGCACACAAACACATAACATTCATAGGCTTTTTCAGCCTCCATATAATTTGGTATTATTATTATTTTGCTCTGAACATTACTTCCTTTCTACTCAACTCTTTATAAATCCCTTATCCACTCAACTTCAGAATATAGTTTTCACATTTAGGGTTCTTCTAAAGCTTCTCTGAAAATGATTATTTGATGAATAATAATTATTATTATTAATAGTTTACTCACCTATTACTCTTAATAGGTGAATGATCTCCTCTCTCTCTCTCTCTCTCTCTCTCTCTTACTGACTCCCTCTAATTGCTTTCTCATAGATGCTCCATTCTCTAAAATGTCTTTTTATAGATGTCTTTATTAATGCTGCTCCACTCAACTTGGTCACCACAATTCCTCTAATCACATATGAACATAGACAACTGGTCATCACTCATAAACTGTTCAGCTTCAAACTTAACTTCATAATAAGCAGCTGATCTTCTCTTGAACTAAGGGGAAATTTTTTTTTTTTCTTCCAAGATTCTTAATTCAAAAATAGAAAGAAGGAGATTAAATCTTATGTTTATTTGTTAATATCTGTGAGTGATTTTTAAGAGCTCATTGCTCATAAAAATCACTCACAGTATTCTTATTCAAGTTTTCAAGTGAGGAAATCAGTTTATCTAGAAATAAAGAAAAATGTAAATCAGTTTTGATTGCTGAATCTCTCTTTAACCAAAAAGTAATGGAAAAAATTTCTTATAAAGATAAGAAATTTTTCTGTTCACTGTGTGTATTTGTGTGAGAGCCGCTCAGACTTTTCATAAGATAGATAAAATCAGAAAGGCTCTATCAGACATAAATGTAATTGCTCAGCTCCTGGAACTTGCAGCTGTTTCAAGAGCTGAACAATTAGATTTCATCTTTTGATTTTTGTAGTTTAATTCACAACACAGAAAATAAATAAGTAATAAAGTATTTAATTATTCAGCTCAAAACTCATAATTTATCATAGTAATGGTGAAAGTGGTTTATAATTGAAATGGTTGACACAAATAACTAAAGTGCAAATTTGACACCATCTATTGTGGGATAAAGAGAAATTTATAAGTATTAAGTTTGCCTTCAAATGACTCCCAGATTTTTGGTCAATTGATACAGCCATGCTTGTTGAGGTTTGGGTGGTTTAAAAAAGGTATTGGAGGTTTGAGATTTACAAATAAATATCTCATTTTCTCATTTCTTTTTGTGTTGTGAATTAAACTGCAAAAATCAAAGATGAATGTGTTGCAACTTATTTAGAGTCAGTTAAAAGAAGCTTCATAGCTAGATTTTTAAGAAGTCATTACTTTAACTTGGTTGAAAATAAAATATTTCAGGAATTGCATATACAAGAGCTTTGCCAATCTCTTTGCAAATTGTTTTATTTTTATATTGTATGAATATTTATTACTGTTATTCAGCTGTTTTTATTTATTTTTTGAATGAACCATTTCTGAACACTAGATGTTTCATTCCTTTTGCTGATTGTTCCGACTAATAAAGTCTCACCATCCTAAAATAAGTTGTTTTCTGGGATGGTGATGTTTCCCACACTACTCAAGTAAAGCAGATTTTGAACTCCAAGTAAACATAGTAAACATAGGGAAATGTGCATAAATGTCATGAAAAATGAAAAATTTTATGTAAAAATTGGCGGTCTAGCATTAGTTGTGTTTAGCAGATTTCTCTGCAATTCTAGGAATAATTCCTGATTTTTGTTTTCTTTGCAGTTGACTTATGATTATACAATACAAACAGCTTTTCACAGAGAGGTATTTCAGTACAGTATTAGGACTTCATTATTTGACATTGTGGTGTGTATTATTTTATAAGTTTTCATTACATACTTTATTTAAAGCTCATTTAACACTTATACAGTTGACTCTCACTATAATGAACTACTGAAAAGTCACAAGAAGCCCTGTTTTGTTTAAACACAATGCTATTCTAATGAAAATTCATTATAGTATACTGTTCTTCTGGTCCCTACAAGTTTGCTATAGTGAGAGTTGACCATAATTTAATTTTGAAAATATTGACACAAGCATTTTTCTTTCATAGGATTTAAATTTTATTTTTTGAAAATAAAACTACTTTATAGATTACATAGACAAAGTGGATACTAGATCCAGCATTATTTCAAAGCCTGATGTTTGTAGAAACTATGAAAGTTTCTTAAGTGGACCTGAGAACTTACGAGAAACTTACAAAAATTTCATAGTTTCTACAAATATTCAGCTTTGAAATAATGTTGGATCTAACTGAATGTAGATTATACACAGGAAATGAGGTGGCTTATAAAGAACTCAGTGAGTGTATAAATTACACACTTTTGGTAGCATTTTTCTTTTATTTGCACAAGTACAAGCTGAATGACATGTAACTCTTCTGTATCATCATCAAATCATGTGTATCAAGGATTTTGGCCTAGCGTAGCCTGTTCCAGCCTTAGAAGTCATCATTTAAGAGGACATCCTTTTTTTTTTTTTTTCCCCTAATGGCTTGTACTTTAAGACTTCTTTTGGTAATCTTTCTATTTTCATTCTTTGAACGTGTTCCATCCATTGATGTTTATATTTTTTAATTTTTTCTATTACTGATTCTTGGTTTAATTCTTTCATAATTTCTTTGTTTCTTTTGTGATCAAATAGGGTATACTTTGCAGTTTTTCTCATAAACTTCATTTCTGCTGTTATTATTCTTTGTTTGTCTTTTTGTTTTATTGTCCAGATTTTGCTTTTATACATTAAGACTGGTAGGGCTAATGTATTGTTATACTCTTAGTCTGGTTTGTTTTTGAACATGTTTAAATATAGAGTTAATTACACCTGTTATTTTTAAATATTTTGCAATTTTTACGTTTATGTCTTTTTAAGTTTCATATGTGATCATACATCCATCATCATCGTCAAATTCCTGACATGTGCCCTCAAGGGGTGTACAGGATATGACAGTATTACATGAAAAATTTACATCATTACTAACTTCCTATCTACAATTTTCCTCCAAATCAGTCTGTTACTTGAACTCCAACATTATCAGATCTTATATTTCTATCGTCTAAGGCACTTTGTACCGTATCAATCCACCTATATCTTGGTCTTCCTCTGGGAAGACCTGCTAACCTGGCAGAGAACATTTGTTTTGCTAATCTTTCCTTGCCCATTCTGTTCAAGTGACCATACCACCTGAGATTAGCTCTGCTAACATTCCTGGATGCTAACAATGTCAAGTTCTTTCCTAATATCCTCGTTTTTAATATGATATTGCCATTGATGCCATCTGTTCACGCCTCTAATCTTTCTCAGGACTCTCATATCTGCGGTTTCTAGTCTTTGGTCAAGTGTTTTACTTCTGATCCAACTCTCAGATCCATAAGTTAAAACTTGGTTGAACACTGTCTTGTATACAGCTAATTTAGTGTTCCGACCTAATTTCTCTCTTATTCCATATGAATTTATTCAATTGACTTCCTACCATACCAGCTTTGTTGATTCTGTTGTCTATTTCCGTATTTAATTTACCGTCTTCGCTAAAATTCGTGGCTAAGTAGCTGAAATGTTTTACTTGTTTCACAGATTCTCCATTCACAATGCAGTTGACATTTTCAATGATTCTGCCTATTTTCATTGTCTTTGTCTTTTTATTGCTGACCTTCATACTCTATCTATTACAACAGTTATTCAATTTAGTCAGAGAATCTTGCAGACTTGTAGCGGATTTATTTAGAAGTATAACATCGTCCGCATAAAGCAAAGAGCTAACATTAACATCTCAATTCTGATATCATGTTTAATTCCACTTTCCTTCATAATGTGATCCATATAGATAATGAATAACAGAGGGAATAATGTACATCCTTGTCTCACACCAGATTTAACATTAAACCATCTTCCTGTACTTCAATTCTAACTGCTGACTTGCAACTCAAATAAGGACTAAGTATTGCTTGATATAATGCCCCATTTACACCATATAACTGTAGTGTACGAATAGCTTCTCTCTTGGCACCTTGTCATATGCCTTTTCCAGATCGACAAAGCTTAAATACAGATCTTTGTTATATTCCCATGCTTTCTCAACTAATTGTCGTAAAGTGAAGATCTGATCCTGACAGCCTCTATCTGGCGTGAATCCAGCTTGTTCTTCACCAAGCTTTTCATCCACAATTCTTCTCAACTGTTTCTCAAGTATACTGGCATAAATCTTGCCTGGAACACTCAGTAGGGAAATACCTCTTATGTTTACATTCAGATTTATTTCCCTTTTTATATATGGGTACTATTAGAGCTCTACTCCAATCATCAGGAATTCGTCCCTCTGTCCAGCCCTTCTGAACTATGCAGTGCAGCCACTGTAAGATGTTTAGACCACCATACTTCAACATTTCTGGTCGAATATCTTCTATTCCTGCTGCCTTTCCACATTTCAAGCCTTTGATGGCTTTTTCTAATTCAAGTATGGATATGTATTCCTGACTGAATGCCTGTTGAGTGTTTTTTACCACTGCTATCACTGCTTGTTTCATTTAGCAATTTTTTGAAGAATTACTCTATACTTCAAGGATATCTTTATCTCCCATTTTCATGTCATCTTTATCATCTCTAACTCCTTTTACAGCACTCTTTCCTCCATTTCTAAGTTTCTTCAACAACCTCCAGAATATCTTGCCACCTTCGTGATATTTATTTTCTATGTTCTTGCCAAAGTCCTCCCATGGCTTTTGTTTAGCTAGTTTTACACAGTGTTTAGCTTTCTTACATTTGTCTCTGTATTCTCTATGAGCACAAGCTAACGTATTTGCCAGGAACGTTTGATATGCTTTTTTCTTTTCTTTCACTGCCTATGGAATTCTGATTTTTCTATCCTTGAAGACAACCTCACCACATGCCTCTCTGGCTGAATCAATCAGGGTTTTCTTCAAGGTTTGCCACTGGATCTCCAAGGTTTGGTTCTTGTTCTCAAACTCTTTCATTTTTTTTTTTTCAATAATCTTTGTGTATTTTAGTCTACAGTTTACATCTGAGAGCGGCTCAACTTTTATTCGCTTTAAAACTTTCTTACATGTCATTCTTTTCAATATGAAATTCAATTTTATCCTGCTCAAGACTAAATAGCGATCCCTTCAAATTTCATCCTAGGTAGTTAAATGAATTCACCTGTTCTAAGATCTTGTTATATATTACTATTTTAGTTCTTGCTGGATCTTGTCCTATAAAGGCCATAGTTTTTGATTTTTGATATTATCATACCATAATCTTTGGCTATCTCATTTAGATCTAAAATAGCTTTCTGTAAGTTATCTTCAGAATTTGTAATTATTATTATTTGGTCATCGGCAAAAAGGAGTGTTTAAGTTCACTGTAGGAGAAAGTTTAATTCCTTGATGGTTGCTGAGAGGGGACATCCCTGTCGGACCCCTTGGTTTATCTCTCTTGTATATGATAGCTCGTGATTTATTCTTATTTGTATTTGATTATTTTCATATATACTTGTGATAGCTTTTAGGATATTATTTGGTATTTGTCTTTCTTTTAATATGTTAAATAATACTTCTTTTAACTTTGTCAAATGCTTTTTCAAAGTCAGTAAATGCAACATGTGTTTCTAAATTGTATTCTCTTTTCTCTGTTATTAATTTTAGGTAAAAGGACTGGTCTATACATGATCGTTCTTTTCTAAATCCATTCTGTACTTCTAAAATAAAATTTTCAGAATATTTCATTAGTTTGCTATTTAAGATTCTGCTATATATCTTGTAACAGGAATTCAGTATGCTGATACCTCTATTGTTTTTAGGGTCATCTCTATTACCTTTTATAAAAATAGGAAACACAATTGCTTTTTTCCATTCTATTAGGGTGATACCAGTTGAATAAATTTTATTTTAAAACAATAAGAGTCTTTCTTAATCTTGTTCCTGCGTATTTATATAGTTCTGAACCTAGTTTATCTTCTCCAGGTGATTTTCCATTTCTTGTTTCTTTCAGGCTGATTTCTAATTCTTCTTTAGTTATTTCCTTTTCATTTTCATTAATTGTTTGCCAGTTGTCTTTTTTAAAATCTTTGTCTGTCCACAATTCTGTGTAGTAATTTAGAAATTCTTCTAATTTCAATTCAGTGTTTAATTTCTTTGGTATCTGCATTTAAGTGTTTCAAAATTTTATATACATTGGGTCTTATTTTATATAAATCATGTTCTAAATTAGAAACAAATTTGTTCCATGATTCTCTGTCTTTTTTCTGACTTCTCTTTTAGCTATGGCTCTTATTCTTTTATATTCTATTTCATCTTCTAATATTTTACTGCTTAACCATTTGTGATAGGCTTCTTTTTTGTTTTTAATTATTTCTTTCATTGTATCATCCCAGATCTTCAGTTTTTTCCTTTCATTGAATTTTTTGGCCTTTCCTAAGATTTCATTTGCTGCTGCATTTAGTATTGTTTTTATATTAAGCCATTCTATTTCTATTTCTTCATTTTGTTTTATTTTATCTAGATATTGGTTAATTCTTTGTTCATATAGCCATTGTACATTTGTGTCATTCAATAGTCTAGTTTTATAAACAAATGTTTCAAATTTTCTTTCTGTTCTTGTTACTTGTAGCCATTTAAGTCATTCGGTCAGTGAACAAGCTACTATAAGATTGTGCTCCCTAATTTACCGTTATTACGAGTGTTTTTCCATTGAAATTAACGATCAAATGGAAACCTAAGAGCGAGTGCCGAGCAGCGGAATACTTCAGTACAACCTGCAAGTACTTTTAGTGTATTAAACCAGCTATCCTTCCAATTCAAAATCAGCCACGTGTAAGCACACATGATGCCTACTGTATGCAGCAAAGATGGCGGCACTAAAAGCCAACAGCGAACGAGCACCACGTGTCTTGCCAGCACAGTGCCATCGACTGCCACCGACAATTCTATTACATGCCACAGCTGCAAAACCGGTGTCAAAAATCAACGAAACTGTACATAAGCTACTTATCGAACTCAACCAGCCGTTCTTCTGTTCGCTGTGCCTTCCTTCGGTAAAACAACTTCTGAACATAGGCAAACGTGTCGAAAATCTCGAACAGTACATCAATGCTTTAAATGAAACTTTTACCAACAAAATACGTGCAGTCGAAGCTAAGCTAGATCAATTCGAAAACCAGCTGAACGCAAGCTCCACTCCACCAGTGAAAGAACTTCACTATCTAATCGCATCAACGGTAAACGATTTGATGGAGGCTGAACACAAAAAACTCAACGCCATTATTCTGAACTTCTCGACGGAAAACGGAAAATCACTACAAGAGGACATCAAGAAACTAGCCGAAGAATGCAGCATCGATCCCGAGAATATCCTCAGGTGGCATCGTTTCAGGCCTCTAAAGAAAAGGAAGGACGGTACGAACTTTCCGCGCCTAGTAAAAGTGACTTGCAACACGTCGACAAGCACATCAAAAATAATAACAGCAATCAACACAAGTTCAAAGACTCTTGCCCCCAATCGTGCATACGTGCACAACCAGACTTATCATTTGCACAAAGAGAACGAAGATGCTAGCTTCAAAGACAACTCGAAGAAAAACGTCAAAATGGTGACAACAGTTGGACCATCAACTACAGACAAGTTAAACTGGTGAAAAAACCAAGTGATGCCACTAGCAGCCCCCATGGAGACCAGCAGGCAAGCACTGCATAGGAAATGTGCAAGACCCATGCAGTCCAACAAACGTCCCACAAAATCCTACACATCCACTTCACCAACATCTATGGCCTAAACCCAAATCTCACCCCCCCCAGCACCACTTATCTCAACCTCCCAAACTACTCATTCTTCAACAACTTTCGCTCCAAGGGTGGTGTCTGCACATACATCCACTCAGGCATACCTTGCCAGAGAGCACCTAACCTAGAACTTTGACCTTCTTTGGTTGAAAATATCCCTTCCACACTCAATTCAGTTCATCTGCTGCCTCTATCGCTCCCCCAATGCAACCAACTGCCCTGAGCTCTTTAATTTCCTCTCCCTAAAAGTCAACTTTATCCAATCCCACTTTCCCAACTGCAAAATCATCCTTCTAGGAGATTTTAACGTCCACAACACTAGCTGGCTTTCCTTCTCCAGTTGTACAGATCTTGCAGGCAGATATGCAGAAACATTTGCCATCACCAACTACCTTACACAACTTGTCCAGATGCCAACCAGAATACCAGATAACCCAAACCACTCCCCAAACACCCTAGATCTCTTCCTCACCAATGACCCCCTCCAAATACACAGTGAAAGTAGTGAGCCCCCTGGGCAATTCTGACCACAACCTAGTGCTCATCTCCTCCTCCATGCAACAATGTTTACACAGATACTCCCATACAAGAGTAGTTTGGCACTATAACAGTGCCAAGTGGGACAGCCTCTGCAACTTCTATGCTGCATTCCTATGGTTGGACTATTGCTTCCAGCCTTCCAACCCAAACATATGCACTGAGCTTATTACCAAAGCAATCGTCACCGGCATGAATATGTACATTCCACACAACACTCTGAACTGCCATTCCCTAACGAAACCCTGGTTCTGCAAAAGATGTGCCAAGGCTGTAGAGATGAAACACCAGACATACCACAACTGGCTGAAATCAAGAACCTCATTTTCCCTCAAAGCTTACACTGAAGCTTGTAATAGATGCAAAAAAACAATCAACGCTTCCAAAACAGAGTTCGAAAGAGCATAAAGCAGGAAACTAGCAGCCTGTCCAAATGGCAGCCAAGCCTTTTGGTCTCTTGCCAAAGCAATTGGCCGCAACTTCTGTCTAACACTATTCCCATCCCTATCACATCCTAATGGCTCTACTGCCTCATCACCCACAGAAAAAGCCAATCTTCTGTCCTCATACTTTGCTTCAAATGCATGCATAACTGACGATGGTAAATGTCCCCCAACCATTCCAGACACCCAACATACAATGCCCCCTATATCCTTTTGCAAGGATGAAATCAGAAAAATACTGTCCCAATTAGACAGAGAAAAGTCTCCTGGTCCCGATGGCATTCCTATCAATTGTTCTGAAAAATTGTCCTCTAGAACTGACCCTTATCCTATGTCACCTATATATACTCTCCTACTCCACTGGAATCTATCCCACAAACTGGAAATTGGCCTATATTCAGCCCATTCCCAAGAAGGGTGACAAGTGACTGCCATTCAATTACCGCCCTATCTCGCTTACCTCAGTCCTGTCAAAGGTAATGGAAGAAATCATCAATTCCCACCTCCTACACTATCTTGAAGACACTCACCAAATAAATGACCGCCAGTATGGATTTTGCCACTGCCGATCAACAGGAGATCTACTCGCATACGTCACCAATCTCTGGATAAATGCTATAGAGAGGTTTGGCAAATCTCAAGTGGTTGCACTAGATATCTCCAAAGCCTTGTACCGGGTCTGGTACAAAGGCCTACTAGGTAAACTACCATCATTCGGTCTGACCCAGGACTTCTGTAGATGGATTGCCAGTTTTCTGTCTGGATGCACACTGTGTGTGATGGTAGATGGCTCCCTATCCTCGAAACACTCAATTAATGCTGGGGTTCCCATAAGGTTCTGTCCTCTCACCAACCCTATTCCTGCTGTACATCAACAACCTACTACAATTGACCTCCAACCCAATACACAGTTTTACAGATGACAACACACTACACTCCTCGCTTGCATTTGATAAGCCTTTACCCTACACAACTCAACTCATCCTACAGAACATCGACCACCACCACCCTCAACTCCGATCTCCAAGACATCCTACAATGGGGTTCAGATAACCTCGTAAATTTCAACACCAACAAAACCCAGTTCTGTACTATTTCCCATAAAAAAAAAGAACAACTTTTTTTTGGGGAAATAAATTTCCAGACAGCCTGAGATCTCGTTCCTCGATCACCCTCACATTAAACCTCTCCTGGCACAAACATATTTCAAACATTGCATCCTCAGCCTCAAAAAAAACTAGGATTTCTCTTCCCCTCAAGGCGTTACTTCACCCCTGAACAGCTACTAACATTATACGTCACAAATCTGCCCAACTATTGAATACTGCTCCCACATATGGGGTGGGGCTCCTAAAAGCTCTCTCAAAATGCTAGACTCAATACAGAGGAGGGCAATTAGACTTACCAATGATCCATCCCTTACCAACTTCTCCCCCCTGACTTTTACACAGACGTTTGGTCTCTGCAGTAAGTATATTCTACAAATATTTCCATGGGAAATGCTCATCTGAAATAACATCAATAATTCCCCTGCTCAGTACTAAGCTCATTGGAACACGTGCAGCTGCTGCACAACATCCCTTCGCAGTACACCTAGAAACAAACAGAACAGATTTCTTTTCCTCTTCCTTCATCCCTGCAACTGCTGCAATATGGAACAGTCTCTCACCTGCTGTGTTTCCCAACGAATACAATTTAAAGTCATTCAAATCAATTGTAAACAAATTCCTCCTTTCCCAACCCATCACCTATACACTGTACTAATGTACTATAGGTTGACCAATCAACCTCCTGTGTATGGGCCCAACATTATTAAAAAAAAAAAAAAAAAAAAAAAAAAAAAGGGTGGTAATTTTAACAAGGAAATGGTTTCATTAAAGCACAAGGGAATGCAGTGGTGTCCGGTGACAATGATTATGAAGCTGAAGAAATACCAAACAAAATTTTTAACTCAATTGATTCTTTCAGTATTGAGTCTGATGAAGAATTTTTTGGATTTGAATAGTGTAATGTTCAATAAATATTAAGTAATACTTCTACTTAGTTTTGTTTTACATTTGATTTACCTCTCATACCTTTCAAATGCATACTGCTCATGTTCATTTTTAAAGAATTTAGACTTTTTTGTATAGATAGCGTGTGTTATCTATCAAAAAATACGGTAATTATGATAACCAACATCATCCTTATGCACGCGGTATTCCTTTCACATCATCTTTGTCTTACAAATATCTTGCTTAATTAGATTACACATCCATTTCAGTCCTACTCTCTTTATTCTTCAAATTCTAGGGACACATTCTGATATTGCATCATTTAAGTATTTTTAAAACACTTCCCACACACTGTCAATATCCTTCTTATCCAACAACTGACACCATGGTGCAGAACCCAGCATACTCCTCAGGTGGTCATAATTTTCTACTTTGTACTTCAATATGTACCCTTTTCTGAATGGAACATTCAGAAACTTGGTGACTTCCGAAGCGAGTACTGCATGATCACTATCACCAGCTGGAGACAGAAAGTTATGTCTTTCACTGAAACACCCTCTGACACTATAATCATATCTAACACTCTCTGACCAGGAGTTCCTTCTGTCACATGCTGCTTGTGAAAGTTGTCTTGCAACAGCTCAATAAATTCAGTTTCATTCTCCTCATGCAATTTCACAGCTACCCATTCAATGTTTGGATAATTAAAGTTTCTCATTATGATTATTCTTTTTGCACCTATCATTTATTTGGTGATGCATTTCTTCATCACTAGCAACTGATCCACCAGGTCTGTAACAACACTCCACTATGTATTTAATCTTTTAGAGTCACCTCACAACAGATGGCTTCAAACACATTTCCACATGAAAAACTTACGCCTTTCCCATCATTAACATGATCATTCTTACACTCAGATTCTCGCAATTCCTCCCATCAGAATTCACTTTTCCCAACTCTGTGTTAGGTCTCATATCAATTAATACTTTTCAGGACTCCTGATGCCAAACACATTCAAGGCCGTCCCTTTTATATAAATCCAGTCTTCCCTCCCTCAAACTTGCTCCATACAGCCAGAAACTCATATCCATTCCTTCTACACAGCTTACACATTGAATCATTTGCCATCATAGCCGCCTTTCTTTGTAATTCATTTCCATCATATCTAGGTATTATGCTGATGATGTTTACTTTCTCACTCTTCACTCTTTGCTTCTTCCAACAACATTTTCTACCAGAATTACAACTATTTTGTTTTTCTTTTCTGTTTTTAAATTGCTTGCATTATATTTAATTTTTGCTCTGAGAAAACTTGACATTATAACTCGTTCGTCAATGGCATGTTTTATGATAGTCACCACCAAATAGCATCCTTTTTACAATCAACTTTACATACCAGATTTTTGTTATTATGCACTAACTTACCTGATTCTGTGCTTTGTTGTTTTCCATTTTGCTGCTGAACTTTTTTATTCTTCCATTGTTCCTCTAAATGGTGCTTGAGTTTCTGTAATTCCCTCGTCATTTGTCTAATAATCTGCTTTAGGCTAGCAATTTTTGAGGTTAAACGATTTTCAATATCGTCTTTAGTGTAGAGAACCTTTTTTGTTCACTACTTCGCTGTTTCATTTTTCTGCATTTTTGGTGCCATTTTATAGTTGTATTTAATAAACACAAAACTTATTCTTATATAAGACCATCTGTTTAATACAACTATGTACAAGAATGCCTACTAGTTTTGCTAGCCTACTGTCTAGCTTTGTCAAAACTAAAAAGGTGAACAAAAAAATAATAAATGCAAAAAACGAACTAATACAGAACCGTTTACAATGGTTAGTACACCAAATTTAACAGCTCGCGTGATAATGTGTGCATGTAGCGAGATGCTTCAGTTATTATTGTGAACATGCGTTACATAGTTTTTAGCATACTGTAATTCTGTTAAACTTAATGAATTAATCAGATTTTTCCATATATCTTTTAATACTGCTCCTTGGTTTCGGTTGAGGTTGTTTCCTGTTCATAGGACTACTGCTGCTTCTTCGAATATTCTGGATCTGTAATCATCCTCTATATATATGGCATTGAGCTGTTTTTCCAATCTATCGCATGGTTAGAAATTGAGAAGTGATGTGCCAAGCCTGAGGTATCCGCTCTGTTGTGATTAACATTCTCAACGTGTTCCTTCTGTTAGACAATTTTTAAGATCACCTAAAGATAGCATTCCATTTTCCAAATATGCAGGTGTTTATAGAATACCATGCACTTGTGGACTTTCCTACATTGGCCAAACTTCAAGAAGCCTGGAAATTAGACAGAAGGAACATGTTGAGAATGTTAATCACAACAGAGCGGATACCTCAGGCTTGGCACATCACTTCTCAACTTCTAACCACACAATAGATTGGGAAAACAGCTAAATGCTATATATAGAGGATGATTACAGATCCAGAATATTCGAAGAAGAAGCAGTAGTCCTACGAACAGGAAACAACCTCAACCAAAACCAAGGAGCAGTATTAAAAGATATATGGAAAAATCTGATTAATTCATTAAGTTTAGCGGAACTACAGTATGCTAAAAACTATGTAACGCATGTTCACAATAATAACTGAATCATCTCGCTACATGCACACATTGTCACGCGAGCTGCTAAATTTGGTGTACTAACCGTTGTTATATCAACTAATACTCACCTTTCACGTGTTCCTTAATTGTAATTAAATTTTTCTTATATTTAAAAGTAATTAACTAAATTAATTTATTGTAATTTATTTTGATTATCTTATTAATGCAGATGGAGCTATTCACCTGCAGCCCATATTGCACAATGATATCATGTGCTTTCAATTAAATTGGTGTTCTTTTTAAAGTTTTCCTGTAAGTGTATCGACAATGACCATGAAACTTGGTCAAATTTTACAAATAAAAACATTAAACTTAAGTGATTCTGGTATTAATATTTTAGGATGAATTCTTCTGTTATGTCTCAATTTCTAGATGAGCCACTATCTTATTCCTACATGTTAGAGTACTACTTCTTATCATAGTGGTGCTATGGTGTACATTCTTTGCAACACTTCAACATGCCCTCTAAACTTCAATCTACTATCAATCATCACTCCCACATCTTGAATCTCATGGACTTCCTGCAGTACAGCAGCACCATCAATATAGTACAGAGCCTTATATTTCTGCACTCCAAATTGCAATGCCTTGCATTTATTAATATTAAAACTACAACCCCACTACTTTGTCCAAATCAAGTATTGTTTCTGTTTGGGTATGGCATCTTTATTTTGAGTTATCTCTGGACCTTCTATCCATTACATTTGAAATGCCATTAAAATTTCTTATATATTATGTCATCAACAGTTTCTCTTTAATAAATTTAGTTTAATCCTTTATCCAAGTGTGAGCAAACAAAGTTTGCACCTGAAAGTATCTTCAGGACTGGGTTAAGGTGATACAACACCAGGGCAACTCGTTGCAAAGGTGGAGCAAGCTACCAACACTCCTATCTTAGTATCTCCTATAATGCAAAACACATCTCCTTGCGGATATGTCTAATGTTATGCATTAAGGGAAGGGCCACTACCCAGACCGGTTTCGACCTTTATTGAGGTCTCTTCAGTGGGAGCCAGGCCCAAGTCGAGATATCAGGCAGAAGCATTAGCAGGTATTCTCCACCTATAGGAATTGCCAATTGGTGTGCCACCCTTTTTTAATAAATTACTCTGGATTTAGAGAAAGATGTTGAAAGTTTATTTTCCACTTGGTTAGTGGTCTGGGTAGTGGCCCTTCCCTTAATGCATAACATTAGACATATCCGCAAGGAGATGTGTTTTGCATTATAGGAGATACTAAGATAGGAGTGTTGGTAGCTTGCTCCACCTTTGCAACGAGTTGCCCTGGTGTTGTATCACCTTAACCCAGTCCTGAAGATACTTTCAGGCGCAAACTTTGTTTGCTCACACTTGGATAAAGGATTAAACTAAATTTATTATACTCTAACCAAGTGGAAAATAAACTTTCAACAGTTTCTCTTATCCAAACACCTTTTGGTTAGTCCAAATACATTTTGTTGTATATGCAGCAATGTTTTACCATCCCTTTATCACTTCAGAAACTATCAAATTTTTTCTCGATTATGTAGTCTCCAAAAATATTTATCATTGGATAGTTATTTGAATGCAAACCCCATTCAGTAAGTTTTGATTTTAGCATATATAATTATAATAATTATTTAATATATGTTTATTCATTTTTTTAATTTTGGAAAAGAATCTGATTGTTTAAATTATGTTGAAAGAAAAGTAATTGCAGTATAATTGTTATATTTGCAATAGATAACTTCAGCAGTGCGATTTATATTGCTCATTTTGGGATATGCAGTATTTAGGATATCTCATTGGTGGATTGTAGCAGTAAGTAATCATTATGTTTGGTAATTTTAGTGATTCATCATAATTAAGTAATTTAATAGATTTTTAAAGTATTACTACGTTAAAAGGAATCGGTGTTATATTATTAAATGCCTCCATATGCTTGCATTTACTGTTTTTTTTCATAGTATGCTTCATCAGATGTAAATACAATGTACCACAATACTGTTTTCAAAATACCATTGATAGATTTTTAATGATTTCATCTTTTGATAATTTTATGTAAAAGATAAACATACATTATTTGTCTGTATAATAAAAGATTTGTGTTTGACAGTATTTGCACTGTAAGAATCATATAGAAAGGGTTGGTATTTGTTTCATTAATGAAATACTGTGAGTTGGCATACAGTATTTGCAATAAAAGTCAGTTCCTCATAGAATAACTTTATAAAGAAACATGTGAAACTTTACTTCACTCTCCTAACTTAAACAGATCCAATGGTCTCCTTACCTTTTGTGGGTGATGGTACTTTTTAAATCATCTAATCTTTCTTAACTTTATATTCTATAAATATATATACTTTTTTTTAAAAATAAGTTAGAAAATTTACTTTCCTTTTTTAGTTATCTTACATTAGCTACTTAGGTGGTGATTTTTAAAATTGTCTGTTAATGTTTAATTGCCATTTTGTGATCTTGTACTGACAATGCCTATGATACTTAAGCAAAAATTCTCTGATAATAAAGTATTTTACATGAGTTTTTCCTCCATCATTATGATTATTGTAAAGGGTTGGTATTTCTTCTTCAGGTCTTTACTCTTTTCTGTATATTAAAAAAAACTTAATATTTTCTGCTTTATTAGAGCTCCAGATCTTGTATCAAAATAATTTTGTTTAAATATTGATAAAGCCCTACTCAACAATTTTTATTTACAGTAATTCAGTTAATTATATTCTAGTTAACAATACGAAGTATCCTATCATTATTTTTAGGTGGAAGATGAATTTCTTTTCTCACACTCTGCTTATTGGAGTCTTGAAGTAACTTGATGTTCTATCTTTTGGCCTTGGTGTTTCTAGATTACCTATCCTTTACCCATCCATGGTACTAAATGTATTATAGGTTACCTAACCAAAGGTCGGTAACTTGGGGGGGAAAAAAAAGATAGCCATGAAAAATTTCTGGAGTAATGATTGGAATCAGATTGGTAAGACATCTAGTAAAACTCAGCAGATTTTGGGTGGTTTAATTAAAAGATGCTTGCTATCAGTCTTCTCCAACTCTTGTACTGAAATGCCATATAAAACTAAAGCACATTATTTCTCACTGTACACTAAGAACAGCTCTCTGCAAAACTCTGCCTTTTCATTAGAAAGACATCAGAACAATTCTTCATAGTTAGTTTCTCCTGATCCTCTTCCAGTTGGGCTCAGCATTTTTGTGCTCTAGAATTAACACCTATCTTGTATTGTGTATACAAGCTATCATACTGTATGTCTGGCATCTACTCAGCAGCACGGAAGCAACCCTAAAAACCCCATCCAACCAATCCATGAAAAAAAAAAAAAGAGATTGACATCAAACTATTATCCTATTGCCCTAACCTCGCTTCTCACAACAGCGGAGAAGATCATTAATGGTCAGTGTCTATCTGGAGGTCCTTCATTTAATTACTAATCAGTATAGAATCTGAAATTCATCTCCAAAGCAGATTAAGCAGACTTATCCACCTTTTGAACAAAAGCCAGCGAAAAGTTTCAAGAAACTTGTGTTGATTGTTTCTAGCATTTCCATGCTATTTGATTGGATTTGGTATAGAGGCCTACTTGCCATGCTACTATTTTGTAGTTGGACCACTAATTTTCTCTGTTTGTTCACTACATGTTGGATGGTTTCATCTCTCCAGATTTCCTCATCACTGCTGTAGTGCCCCAAGGATCTGTACTTTTATTGACACTTTTCCTGCTATATATTAATGACCTCTAACCTGAAATTATATCCATTGTTTTGTATATGACAGTACACTCTGCTTTTCTTTATTTGACAGACATTATGGTGTTTCAGTGATCCATGCTTCAAGAGCTTCATAATCCAATTTTAAACACTGCTCTCCTTGCCATGCTGGAAAAATTTGGTATTAATGCTACCAAAACACATTCCTGTTCTTATTTCTTATAAGAAAGATTCACTTTAAAAATTGTTAATTCTCGACCACAAAGATTAATTTTCATTAATCCTTGTGGTCAAACTCAACAGGAATCAGGGTTTGATTCTGCCAGATATATAAACTTTAATCAGATCACTAAACACACAGGAAATGAATTTCAGTGCAAACTACAAAATGCATCTCAACAAGTAAATCAATATCCACAACATGCGTATTGTTTCACGTGCACTACTATTTTGTTATTGAAATAGAATTTTCAGTTAACGTATAGCTTGTAATTTTTGTTTCTTTGCTTTCATGATTGTACCCTGAAGAAGCTGACAGCATAAGCTGGCAAAACTAGTTGGTAATTAAATTAGTTATTCACCTACACTTGACCAATATCTAAATAATAGCTAATTTTCATTAAAGATTCACTTTACTTTCTCTTACCTTTTGAAAATACTCATCCCCAAGATTGTATCTCTCTTTTTTGGGTTGACTTTTATCTCTAGCCTTCACTGCCACAAGGATATCACATCGTTTCCTCAGCTTTTAAAAACTTGGTGTCATCTTCTGTTCAAATTATTAATTCTCACATAAACAACTCCAAACACTATATAAATCATATAATTTCACAATCTTCTAATATTTTTTCACATTTGAGGTGATGCATCAAAATCTATTCTAAAAAATGCTTGATGTTATCCATAAGAAAGTAATTGATTATTGGAAAACCTCTTTCTCACACTCATTTCAGTCACTTTCTCATAGATGTTCTATTTCTGTCTTATGCTTTTTCTGCATACAAAAAAAGAATTGGCACCTCATTTTTCCACTTTCCTCTAAACATGTAAAAGCATGCATAAAGTGGTCAACATCCATACACCATTCACCTGTAAACTTACTAAATCAGTTTCTCATCATCATCATCAAATTCCTCCCATGTACCCTCAAGGGTTGTACAGGATATGATAGTACTACATGAAACATTTACATCATTACTAACATCCTATCTACAATTTTCCTCCAAATCAGTCTGTTACTCGTCAAGACTCCAACATTACCAGATCTTGTATTTCTATCGTCTAAGGCACTTTGTACCGTATCAATCCACCTATATCTTGGTCTTCCTCTGGGTCGTTTTTCTACCAACTTGGCAGAGCACACTTGTTTTGCTAATCTTTCCTCGTCCATTCTGTTTAAGTGACCATAGCACCTGAGATTAGCTCTGCTAACACATTCCTGGATGCTAACAATGTCAAGTTCTTTCCTAATATTCTCATTTTTAATATGATATTGCCATTGATGCCATCTATTCACGCCTCTAATCTTTCTCAGGACTCTCATATCTGCGGTCTCTAGTCTTTGGTCAAGTGTTTTACTTCTGACACAGCTCTCAGATCCATAATTTAAAACTGGTTTGAACACTGTCTTGTATACAGCTAATTTAGTGTTCTGACTAATTTCTCTCCTATTCCATATGAATTTATTCAGTTGACTTTTTACCATACCAGCATTGTTGATTCTGTTGTATAAAATTCGTGCCTAAGTAGCTGAAAAGTTTTACTTGTTCCACAGGTTCTCCATTTACAACACAGTTGACATTTTCAATGATTCTGCCTATTTTCATTGCCTTTGTCTTTTTATTGCTGACCTTCATACCATATCTATTGTAACAGTTATTCAATTTAGTCAGAGAATCTTGCAGACTTGTAGTGGATTTATTTAGAAGTATAACATTGTCCGCATAAAGCAAAGAGCTGACATTAACATCTCCAATTTTAATATCATGTTTAATACCACTTTCCTTCATAATGTGATCCATATAGATAATGAATAACAGAGGGGATAATGTACATCCTTGTCTCACACCAGATTTAACATTAAACCATCTTCCTGTACTTCATTTCTAACTGCTGACTTACAACTCAAATAAAGACTAAGTATTGCTTGATATAATGCTCCATTGACACCATATAACTGTAGCGTATTGAATAGCTTCTCTCTTGGCACCCTGTCATATGCCTTTTCCAAATCGACAAAACTTAAATGCAGATCTTTGTTATATTCCCATGATTTCAACATTATTTGTCGTAAAGTGAAGATCTGATCCTGACAGCCTCTATTTGACCTGAATCCAGCTTGTTCTTCACCAAGCTTTTCTTCCACAGTTCTTCTCAACCGTTTCTAAAGTATACTTGCATAGATCTTGCCTGGAACACTCAGTAGGGAAATACCTCTGTAATTCTCACATTCAGTTTTATTTCCCTTTTTATATATGGGTACTATGAGAGCTCTACACCAATCATCTGGAATTCGTCCCTCTATACAAGCATTCTGAACTATGCAGCGCAGCCACTGTAAGACTTTTATACCACCATACTTCAGCATTTCTGGTCGAATATCATCTACTCAGGCTGTCTTTCCACCTTTCAAGCTTTTGATGGCTTTTTTACTTCAAGTATGGATATGTATTCCTGACTGCATGCCTAGTCAGTGTTTTTATCACTGTGCTGTCATCACTGCTTGTTTCATTTAGCAGTTTTTCTAAGTAATTACTCCATACTTCAAGGATATCTTTTTCTCCTGTTTTCATGTCACCTTTATCATCCCTAACTCCTTTTACAGCACTCTTTCCTCCATTCCTAAGCTTCTTCAACAACCTCCAGAATATTTTGCTACCTTTTTGTTATTTATTTTCTATGTTCTTGCCAAAGTCCTCCCATGACTTTTGTTTAGCTAGTTTTACACACTTTAGTTTTCTTACATTTGTCTCTGTATTCTCTAAGAGCACAAGCTGACTTATTTGCCATTAACTTTTGATATGCTTTCTTCTTTTCCTTCACTGCCTCTTTAACTTCCTGTGTCCACCATGGAGTTCTAATTTTTGTATCCTTGCAGACAACTTCAACACATGCCTCTCTAGCTGAATCAATCAGGGTTTCCTTCAAGGCTTTCCACTGAATCTCCAAGCTTTGGTTCCTGTTCTCAAACTCTTTCATTTTTCCTTCAATAATCTTTATGTATTTTAGTCTACAGTTCACATCTGAGAGCTGCTCAACTGTTATTCGCTTTAAAACTTTCTTATATGTGATTCTTTTCAATATGAAATTCAATTTTATTATGCTCAAGACTAAATAGTGATCACTTCCAATTTCAAATCCTCTGTACACTCTGGTGTCCTGCACCAGGGAGAAAACATCACTATCAACGATAACATAGTCAATGAGACTTTTCTTATTCCTAGCTTCTTCTCTCCATGTGAATTTGTGCACATTTTTATGTTGGAACATGGTGTTAGTAATAACCAGTCCATGTCCTGAGCAGAAATCCAACAGATATTTGCCATTATTATTAGCTTTGCTCTTTTCTTCAAATTTTCCCAAAACATTTTTGTATGTCTGACAATCACTTCCTACTCTGCTATTTAGATCCCCAACAAGGACCAACTTTTCCTTTTTCATTGTGTCCATAGCTTTCTCTAGAGCCTCAAAACGTTCCTCCACTTCTACCTTAGTAGAACTTTCTGTGGAACCATAGGCACAAATAAGTCTCATTGTCCAGTTCCCCATTCTCATATTTGCCCACATCACTCTACTTGACACTGCTTGCCATTCAAGAAGATGAGCCTCGTATTTTGTGTTGAATACTATGACTGCTACTCATTTTATTAATTCTTAAGGGTCAAAACTGTATAACTGAGAGGAGACCTCCACATAGCCTTTAAAGGAATGCGGAGAACCGACCAGGTCTTCTGACCTAATGTCCACTCCTCACCTTTGATGGGCTGGCAATTTGGGATTTAGCCGACCAAATTGTATTCCTATTGGTTAAACCAAAATACAAAAATACAAAACGATCAGTTTCTCATCATATTTTAATTCCATCTAAGATAGTACCACATAATTTTTATCTTTATTATTACTTTATTATACTTTATCCTTATCAACAGTTTTCTTCCAAATTGATTTGTTATTTGTCTGTTTCTAATACTGTCAAATCTTACATTTGTCTCCTATAACACTGCAAACTGCATTGATTCACCTTAATTTTGGTTTTCTTTGGCTCTTTTCCTTTGTTAAGTCATCTTGATTTTGATGATTTTGAGAAAAGATTTGGATGCAGCATCTCAATCCTGTTACATCAACCACTTGTTTTGTGAATGTTCCAGGGTCCTTTCTGATATCTTCATTATTATTATTATAACAGGGAATATGCATGAAAATGTATGCAACAGTGTAGCAGAAGACAGAATTGAGAGAGAGGTAAAAGTGAAAAGATTGAGAGAGAAAGAGAATAAAAAGTTATGATAAAAAGAATAGTAGTATGATAGATGTGAAGAATAAAGAGTTGGCCATAATGAGGGAGATAAGTGGTAATTCAGAGTGCTACACAGGATGGAGCTACAGCGAATGCAGAAACATCTGGTGATTGGTTCAGCTGAGAATGCTAAAGGATACAAAAGAGTAAATTGTTTTGGCTGGAACAAATTATTTGAAAGGAGACAAGTATAGTATGAGGGAGGTAGTAAAGAAAAGAGTGAGAGAGTTAGGATAGAAATGTGAGAAAAGAGAAAGGAATGCTTGACTAAGAAAAATTAAAGAGAGAGAGAGAAAGCATTCTATGGCAATTCTGTTATAAGAGGTGTCTTGATGAGAGAGTAACAAAATTGTGCTTCCCTGGTGTAAAGATTAACAATGTTAGCAAGGCTGTTAGAAAGTAAAAGGCTAAAATGAAAGAGTTAATTTTTTTGGCTGGAATGAATGATTTGTAAGGAGATAGTATTGTATGAGAGAGGTAGTAAAGAAGAGAGTGAGAGAGTTAAGATAGTCTGTTGCCATGGTATGACAGTTGAGGAGGATGTCCATGATAGCGAATCAGTCAGTGCATAGGTTATACAGGAGGAATGATGTGGAGTGAGAGTGATGAATGAAAGGACTTACACAAGGTTTGCATTTTAATCAATTTAATGTTCAGAGTCTGGAAAAACTGTTGAATGAAGTGAGATTGGATGTCCAAAATCAGGGGACCTAGAGCCTTTAGGAGGGAAGGTGTTGAGTGAGTACACAGATACAAGTGAAGCAGTTAAGTCTAAGAATGTAAAAAAATGCCGAAGTTAGTGCTGCTGGTCAGAACAAGAGGGAGAAGTTTTTGGCATTGGCTAATTCATCTTAGCCGAAGGTTTATTTGCATTAGTGAGATGTGACTGACAGAAGAGGATAAAGTTAGTAGGATAGAATGTGAAGGGTATATAATATTTTCAGCAGGATAGAGAGAAAATAATTGGTTGGGGAGATATATTGTTGATTATAGCCAATGAACTACAGCCAAAGGAAGTAGGAGTTCAGCCGGAGACTAGTGAAAACAATGCATTTCAGGTTATCTGGTGTGAGAAAGAGGTCAGCAGGACCAAATGTATTTCGTTACTGCTATAGGCCAGGGGATGTGAAGGATGATGTGTACAGTATACATCAGCAAATAAACTCAAATGAGTGGTGGCCAGGTAATTATTATGGGAAACTTCAACTATGGGAACATAGATTGGAAAGAGGAAAGGACAGATGGGAGGAAGGAAATAGAATTTATACAGTTGCTAAGCAATAATTACCTGAGACAGCATGCTTTGGAATGTACTAGAAGTTTAAAAGTGCTAGATTTACTAATTATATCGGAGAAATTGTCTATAACGAAGATGGCAAAATTTCCATCAATTGGTGAAAATGATCATATGGTCTTGAATTGGAAGGTAGCTAAATGTGGAGATTTCAGTTAAGAGGTATATGTGGAAATGCAAGACTTGTAAGTACAACAAACTTAGGAGATTGCTTGGAGCAGTGTCATGACCTGAGAAATTGCAAGGCTTCAGTGTAATAGCAGACTGCATACCTAGTCCAGAAAATCAAATGGAAGTTGGATGAATTTTACTCTATTTTGCTTGCCCACACGTTTCTCTGATACACTTAATAAATCTAGCACTCATAAACCTCTAGTACATTCCAAAACATGATGCCTTGGATAATTATCAAGTTTTCATCAAGTTGTTGAGTTTTACCACTTGGTTATACTATAAATTAAAGAAGCCAAGAGGTTATATTCTTGATTTCATCCTTCATAGTATAACCAAGTTTAATTTCATGTGAAGTCACTTCATGACTATACAGGGTGTTCGGGATAAATTTGACATATTTATAATTAATTATATTTTTCCGTAAGTTACATGTATTAACACACACTTCTCTTCATTTAAAAGTTTGGACCCTTCTTCATTCATATACAAGATGTCAGAAAGGATGGATAGCTGGAACCCACCTGAATCATGGAAGAGAATAACTTGTATCATGATGATTCGTGCCCGCCATCAAAATAAGGATATTACGACTGCTGCCCAATGCTCCCTGAATATAGTAAAAACAATCAGGCATGAACTAGAGACTTGCAATGGTGACTACGAGGATGTAGCAAGAAGAAAGATCCCTAGCAGACGATCTGATTGCGTTCGTACAGCAGAATTCCTCGCAAATTCTGCAGGAACAGGTGTTGAAGAACCCTGGCATTGGAATTCGGGCTTTGTTCGTGGAGTTGCTAACTGTAGTCAAGCCCTGGATAACAAGGGTAGCCAATGGTAGGCCGTATGTATGGCAGCAGGATTCGGCCCCTTGCCACACCTCTGGGAAAAGTCAAAAATGGTTGTCTGAAAATTTCTACGACTTCACCAGTCCAAATGTTTGGCCTCCAAACTCCCCAGACCTTAACCCCATGGATTATTTTGTATGGGGTGCAGTTGAAAAAGACACCAATCGCACTTCCAGTAATACAAAAGCCCAGTTAATGGATAAAATTAAAACAGTTTTTGCGGCCCTTCCCAGGGAGACTGTAGCATCAGCTTGTTCGAGGTTCCGAAGCAGAATTGAAGCTGTGATCGATGCTAATGGTGGTTATTTTGAGTAAATCTTGTTGATAGTATTGTAATTAACTCTGCCTGTAATGTTTTTTTGTCAATTCATTAAATTTAATAGATACAAAGAAGATTTTCTTTTTCCTTACGAAACTGTCAAATTTATCCCGAACACCCTGTATATACAAGTAGTATATAGGTGGATTTCACATTAATTGCCTTAGTATTCTATAATGCAATGTAAATGTCCTTATGGACATGTATAATGCTATGCATTATGGGAAGGCTACTACTCAGACTGGTTTCGACCTTTATTGAGGTCTCATTTGCAGGAGCCAGTTCTAGAAGTGATACCAAGGTTGAAATAATGCAGAAATCATATTTTCATATACAAGTAGTCAAAAGAAGTTGCACCTTATTACTAAAATACTCTGGATTAGAGATAGGTGTTGAAAGTTTTTCCACTTGATTATACTATAAACTAAAGAAGCCAAGAGGTTATATTCTTGGTTTCATCCTTTATCCAAGTGTAAGCAAACAAAGGTTGCACGTGAAGTTACTTCATGACTTGTGCTACTTGTATATAGAAGCTGATGACCTCGCATCAGTTGCATTAGTATCCCATAATGCTATGCACTATGAGAAAGGCCACTACTCAGACCAGTTTCAACCTTTATTGAGGTCTCAATGAAGTGGAAAAATTTCCAGCATCTATCTCTAATCCAGAGTATTTTAGTAATAAGGTCTGACACCTTTTGACTACTTGTATATGGAAATATGACTTCTTCATTACTTCACCCTCGGTATCATTTCTAGGTCTGGCTGCCACTGATGAGACCTCAATAAAGGGCGAAACAGTCTGGGTATGGCCTTTCCCATAATGTATAGCATTATACATGTCCGTAAGGATATGTGCATTGTAGTATGAGATATACTATGACAGTTGATGTGAAGTCATCAGCCTCTATATACAAGTAGCCCAAGTTGCGAAGTGACTTTACACTTCGATAAAGGATGAAACCAAGTATATAACTTCTTGGATTATTTTTGTGTTTTCTTCTTCTTTCTGATCTGTCAGATGATGGGTTGAGTCCCCTATGAACAAATCTTTGTCGCCTGGTTCTATCTTCTAACTCGATAATTGTGACATTTCCTTCAAAGACAAGCCAAGTTCTTTTCAGTTGCCTCTGGGTCGTCTTCCTCCATTGATTCCATTGAAGACTATATTTGATAATCTTTGAAAGAACATTCTCTGGAGGTGTCAAAACCATCCTAATTATAGCTATGATATCTTCTCTATAGTTTAATTTGTGTTTGACTTGCTCATTTGTTTTGTGTTCTGACCAGTGAGTATTGTTTATTATTCTTAAGCATTTCATTTGAAATGCTCTGATTTTCTGTATTTCTTTCTGATGAAGTGTCATTGTCTCAGCTCTATACATTGTGGGTATAATAATGGTTTTATAGAGTTTTAGCTTGAGGCTTTTTGAAGTGCTGTTATTTTTCCATATTTTGTTTAATTTATTCATATTAGACCATCCTTTGTTGAATTCGTATTTTACTGTTTGTGTTGTTGAGGCTGTGAGTAATCAGACTGCCAAGATATGTAAATTGCTTTACTCTTTCAAGTATATGATTTTCTTAGTTTATTGAAATTTTCCCCTCATCAATTCCTATTTTCATTGTTGTAGTTTTGCTTAGATTGATTTTCTTTCCAAAAGTTTTGTACTTTTAATTTTTTTTTTTTTTTTTTTTTTTTTTTTTTTTTTTTTTTCAATAGTACTTTAGATTCTGCAAGGATGATAACATTGTCTTCATATTCATTGTGGTTGATATTCATTTCATTTATTTGTAGACCTGGTTCTTCAGCTATGGATTTGCATATTTCTTTGAGATAGATAAATTTGGTGAGAGTGGGCAATCCTGCATGACTCCTTTTTCTTTTGTTTGGCTTAAAATATGTTTTCCAGAAAGCTTAAACTGAATGTAAGTGTGCAAAAGAAAAAACTTATTATTTGCACTTGCATATACAGAATTTTTGTATATAATTACTGTACTTAATATTTGATTGACTAATTAGTTTGTTATACTTGAAGTAATTTCTTATTTTAAGCTAAAATACTTTAAGATTCATAGAATTATTGAAATACTCTTCTGGAAATGGAATTATTGAAATGCTATTGCTAGCTAAAATTAACACAGTTGACTCTATAGTAAACTCATAGTGACCACAGGAATAGTTTGTTGTAGTAATTTTTTAGCATAGCATTGCACCTATAGAACTCTCAGATCAGGAAATTTCCTGTAGTTAGTTAGCAAGTGGGTTTATAGTAAACATTATAGTTTACTATAATGAGAATAGATTATAATAGCATTCTCCTAAGGATGAACCTGGATACTATTCCGGCAAGTGTTGTCATAATCTTCATTGCGTTTACCAAGATGCTAAATTCAGATGAAAGATTTGCAGGTTTGATTCACTAACTATACCTTTTCTAAACTTTTTTAGCTGGATCTGGAGTTAGTCAGTCTTTATCATAGGCAAGTAGAGGATTCCTTCTTTCCTGGAAAAAACTAATATTTAATCCTGGAACTAGGAAAATTTGACCATAGCGATTGCATGATATTTGCAAAAGAATAGATTAGTTAAGAGGATTGTCTATTCTATTCATGTTGGCTTCCTACCTACTAATAAAAGCAGAATCCATTGCATGGTGGAGACTGGCTGCCTGCTAATATCTAAAAGTTAGAGAGAAAAGAATTCTGCATGTCCCCTTTGGTGAATAGTATTAGAGGATGCTCATTTTGTTGCTGTTATTTTAGATACTAGCAGACACTAACATTCATATTCATATTGTTCAGTGAACATATAAGTTTCAAAGAAAGGAAATAATAATAATAATTGGCTAGTATGGCTTCATTATTTAGCTTGAATCAGTTTGAATGGGTAATTTTGAATCCCTTATTCAATATTACCCATTATATACATAATAATATTTGAAGGGCTTTAGTATTGTTACTATTCTCTAAGTGCATTTATTTTTTTTCTGTTCTTTTTAAATCATTCTCTTCTCTGCTATTAATTTTGCATATCCAAAAGAAGAAAGCTATATAAAATGTTCCCAACAGGTAAGCATGTGCCCCAAGAGAATACAGGGAAAAAATGTAAGAAATTAAGTTTCGTATATATTACAGGTAACCCTCATATTACACAGTAGTTTGGTTCCTATAAAAAGTGTGTTATTATGGGACTAAGAATGAGTACTAAAAGGATGGTGACATTCTAAAAGTTAACAAAAATACACCACTTTATTTTTATAACAATCACAAACTTAATTTTCTCAAACCTCTGAAGAGACCAACTAAATATTAACTTTCTCACTATTATTAGTATTTCTAGAACTATACAAAAAAAAGCATGAAAAATTTTTTAACATTTTAATCAAATTAGTTATATAAAGTGCCTTCATAGTGTAATTGGAAGAATAATAGAACATTGCACCCTCTTTTTGGAAAAGAGTAGTTCAATTCTTGTTGTGATGAGAGGAATCTTTTATATGGGCTTTTTCAATTGAAGGAACGTTAGCTGATTCATACAAAGGCGGCAGGTTTTTTCCCTCCTGGGAACTTGGGTTTTCATCCTGCATACAGGCAATCGGCCATCAGAACACATGCAATTTACAGACAAAAAATACTGGCGGTGGATGGTCAGTAGATGGCATTGATGGTAGTTGTGTTAATGTGTGTGTGTATATATCAGTTAATTCTTCACCTATGGGTGGAGAATTAAATAGTAAGAGAGATGTGTGTGTAGCAGAGCAGAGTTGAGTGTCTTGTGATGAGTCCTTAGAATCCTTTGAGGTATCATGTAATACTAATATGAACAACAATAAGAGACACTGGTATAATTAAAACTGTCACAAACTTTACTTGTTCATGTTAAACCAAATATATAATTCTTTCTTTTAAGGTTACACGGCGATCAGCATTCATATTTATGAATTTAGGGACACAAAACACACATGTTGAAAGGATTATTTTACTTTTTAATAATAAAATAATAACTTTACGTTTCAACCCCTGTATTGAGGTCATCTTCAGAAGGATACATGTGTATAAGAACAAGCTACATGCTGTTGCACTCTATACAAGTAAATTACATCTACGTTGTTAACTAATCTTTTTTCTTAGCCTGCCCTCTAGTGGGGAAAAAATTAAATAAATAAAATAAAATAAACCATTTGTTCAAATAAAATTCATTTGAACAAATGGTTTGAGCTCTGTGTTTAAGGGTGCTTATGACCCCTAGTTTTTGTGTTAGGTGGTGATAAGAAGTTTTGTGTATGTACTGGTCTGTGTGTGTGTGTATAGGTTTGCGGCAAACTGAGGAGAGACAGCCTGAAGGAAGACGTGTGACAAGTGTGTCTAGGAATGGAAGAGAGTTGTTTTTTTCAATTTCAATGGTGAATTGCATGCGTTTGTGTTGTTTGTTCAGGTGGCTAAGGAATGTATCTAGTGCTTGGTGGCCGTGGTCTTTGCTCAAAATCTTCCATATAAAAGTTCGCTATTGGGGGGGGGGAGTGGTGAGCCCATGGCAATACCCTCTTTTTGAAGGTAAAATTTTTACCTTCAAAAAGTGCTTGGCCCCACGGCAGCCAAGCACTAGATACATTCCTTAGCCACCTGAACAAACAACACAAACACATCCAATTCGCCATTGAAATTGAAAAAAAACAACTCTCCTCTCTTTCGTTCCTAGACACACTTGTCACACGTCTTCCTTCAGGCTGTCTCTCCTCAGTTTACCGCAAACCTACACACACAGGCCAGTACATACACAAAACTTCTTATCACCACCCAACACAAAAACTAGGGGTCATAAGCACCCTTAAATACAGAGCTCAAACCATTTGTTCAAATGAACAAGCTCTTAACCATGAATATGAGACCATCAAACATACTTTTATAAAAAATGGATACAGTATAAAACTACTCACAAGATCCTCCACAAAGATACCACTAATAACAAAAAATGATTTCAAGAATGCTATTGCTATACCATATGTTAGAGGCATTTCAGAAAAAATAGACAGAACACTACACATACAACATCAAAACCACCTTTAAACCCCCGACAAAATTAAGACACCAACTCAGTTCTTCCAAGGATCCCCTGCCCCACTTAGCCCACCGAGGGGTTTATAAAATAGATTGCACATGTAACATACCATACATAGGGGAAACAGGGCGAATCATCCCAATCAGAAAGGATGAACACAAATGTCACATAAAATACCTCCATTTTGGAAAAACCAGCCTTTCTGACTATGCACTCCAAACATACCACAGAATTGACTGGAAAGGTACCAAGTGTCTTCACCGCACGAAAACCTGGTTTGAGCGGAAATTCAAGGAAGCATGTGAAATGCTCAAACATGATCCGAATCTGAATAAAAATGATGGTCTAACAATTCCAAGAATGTGGAGGACCCATCTACAACCTTCATAGCAATTGCGAAGAAAAATCTCAATACAAGAAGACTTGGTGAAGTGTTTTTTTTTTTATTTCCCTCCTCCTGAACATTCAATAGCAACCTGTACTGTACAAATCCAGAAGATAATCGTAATATAACAATATAAACTGTATAATTCCAGAAGAATCCTAGTACGTGAGGAGTTTAGCAGAGTTTATTGTAGTTTTTATTTTATTTTTGTTTATTTTATTTTATTTTATTTTTATCTTTATTTTTATTTTATTTTTTTTCACTAGAGGGCAGGCTAAGAAAAAAGATCAGTTAACAACATAGATGTAATTTACTTGTATGAAGTGCAACAGCATGTAGCTTGTTCTTATACACATGTATCCTTCTGAAGATGACCTCAATACAGGGGTTGAAACGTAAAGTTATTATTTTATTATTAAAAAGTAAAATAATCTTTTCAACACGTGTGTTTTGTGTCCCTAAATTCATAAATACAAATATATAATTGGTAGCATAGCCAAGTGAGAAAACCTTCAATCAACTTATCTCTAATCTAGAGAATTTTAATAATAAGGTGTGACACCTTTTGGTAACCTTATGGAAATATGGCTTCTCCATTACTTTCACCTTAATATTACCACCTCTGAATCTGGCTCCCACTGATGAGACCTCAATAAAGGCCAAAACCAGTCTGGGTAGTGACCCTTCCCTTAATGCATAGCATTATACATGTCCCCAAAGAGATGTGCTTTGCATTATGGGATACTAAAGCAAGTGATGAGAACTTATACCACCTTTGCTACGAGTTGCCCCAATCCTGAAAATACTTCAGGCGCAAACTTTGTTTGCTTATGCTTGGATAAAGGATTAAACCAAATATATAATTGGCATGTTTATAGTGTTGCCAAGTTAGGAATGTTTGAGGATAGGCAACTGTTTGCATAATTTAAATTGATTTAAATATGGAATTTATTTTCATGAATGATTACAAAATAATTTTGTAAATAATGGTTAACTTTAAAAAATTTGACTTTTAAGATTTTAGGATCTATTCTTTGTTAATTATAAATCTCTTCACATATCTCCTTAGAGATATGCATACCACAGTTTGGTAGACACTGATATAGTATAACTATTTTAAATTAACTGTCTAGTTTTCATTATAATATCAGTTCTGTATCTTTAATTTTAGGTAACAACTGCATCTAGTGGAATATTTATCATTACAAAGACATTTTTATATGATGTGAGTATTGTAATTCATAAATACAGTTATAGTATTGATTGGTTTCTATGTTAATTTTTTTTATAAGAGAATTCTCAAATTCTGAACTTGATTTTCTCAGCAGCAAACCTTTTCTCTTGATATTTAGATAATATAATCATTGACTAAACTTTATACTTTTAGTGTTCTTGACCTCTTAGAATTCTAGAATTTTATTTATGATAAAAAACCATAATATTCCCCTCCCCGCTTCCCATATCCCTAAAATGGCACAGTTATTTATTTTGTTGGCATTCAGTTTACATTATTTTACATTATAATCTTACTGAAGTTCTGAATATTGTATTTTTCTTGACTCACCAGTCAAGCTAAGAACCAACATTTGCTTATCAGATTAATTTTAGCCAAGGGGGCTATAATTATAGTATAATAATATCATTATAATTTAGTTTGCAAATGAATGTTTTCATGCTCTTCTGAGTATACAAGGTCCCCTCCCTCAATATCTTGAAGGCACATTTTTGAAAATTATGGAGACAACTACCATGTTTTAGTAAAACTTTAGTTTAATATAACTAAAGTTTTACTAAAACACGGTAGTTGTTTCCATAATTTTCAAAAATGTACTCAGATCACCATGCAAGCCTAAAAGAAAGGATCTTGAAGGTACATTTCTGTGAAAAAATTTAGATGCTACCGTATTTTTTTTCTAAAATACAAATGTGGAATCATGTATTGATCAGAAATACTTATCTGAATAGTATTTAAATTATTTAATACAAATTATGATGCATGCATCATTATTTTAAGTCAGGCAGCACTGTTAAAGGCAAGGGACAGTGAGTTTCATGAACTTGTCACTCACATAGACTGTCACTCTGTGTAAGTAGCATGTTCACAGATTTTTCACTTCTCTTCTTCTTTGCTGACTGAAATGCAACATTGAAAATTATAAAAGATCACAATACCAGAGTTGCTAAAGGATCAAAGCTAGATAATTTGGAGGAGACCTACACACAGCCTTATAAGGAAAACAAATAACTGGCCCAGGCTTCTGACCTAATGTTTAATCCTCGCCTTCGCATGGTTGGTTAGTTATTTGGTTATTTTGTATTTATGGCCGAAGCAACTCAGGCTATGAGGCCAGTTGTATTATTTCTGTTAACTGTGAGTGTTCTTATGGCTGGTTTGTCTGTTTGGCAGAATGAAAAATCCCAAGTTTCCAGGAGGGAAAACCCTGCCACCTCTTCATGCTTCTTATGGTCCCCTCCCCATTATAGTATCTGCCTGAATACTGAAAAACAAGAATGGGCTGAAATTTGGGATTTAGCTGACCAAATAATATTCTCTGTTTAGCCAAAGGGGATTTGTACAGGACTACTCCTCCAAGAGTGGAAACATTCATTATAATTTAGTTTTGCAAATGAATGTTTTTTTACTACAATAAAATGATGGCAGAACATGCTGGTTATGGTATTGCCCAGTTAAATAAGTGCCTTGCTGTTTTGTTTGCCATTGCTAGGTTTGGTGTTTTGGCTAATTTCTCTCTTATTCCATGTAAATTTTTCAACTGGTTATCCACCAAACACCAGCTTTGCCTATTCTGTTTATTTTCCAATTTAATTTGCTATCTTCACTAAAAACTGTGCCTAAATAGCTGAGATATTTTACTTGTTCTATTGGATCTCCATTGAGAATGCACTTAGTTTTCTATGTTCTTTCCTATTTTCATAGGTTTGGTCTTTTCATTGCTGATTTTCATGCCAAACTTGTTACAGCTGTTATTCAATTTAGTTAGAGAATCTTGTAGACTTGCAGTGGATCTATTTAGGAGTACAATATCATCTGCATAAATCAAAGAGCTAAGTTTGATATCTCCTATTCTAATATCAAGTTTAATACTAGTTTCTTTCATGGTGCGATCCATATAGATGATGAATATGAGTAGAGATAATGCACATCCCTGTCTTATTTCTGATTTTACATCAAACCATCTTCCTGCATTCTTCAATTGTAATTGTTGATTTACAGCTTAAATACAGACTCTGTATTGCCTTGAATAATGTTTTATTTATCCCATAAAGCTTTTCCCTAGGCAGCTTGTCATATGCCTTTTCAGATCTACAAAACTTAAGTACAGATCCATGTCATATTCCCATGATTGCTCAGCTACTTGTCTTAAAGTGAAAATCTGATCTTGACAACCTCTATTTGGCCTGAACCCAGCTTATTCTTATCTGAGTTTCTCTTTCACAATTTTTCTCAACCTCTTTTCAAGTATGCTTGTTTAAATCTTACTTGGAACATTTGATTTAGAGATTTTAAATTCCTCTCATGTCAGTATAACAGACAGTCATTTTAAATAATCTGGTGAGAGATTTGGTGCCTATCATATCTTACCAGAAAAGCCTTTGTGGCAGAAAATGGAACATTCAGGCTGTTTATAGAACAGAATGGAACCAAAATGCAACACCTTTCTCTTACCTTGAGTCGATTTTTTCTCCAATATTTAGCAAGTGTGGCAAACATTGTAATGATGGTGATTTATTATTATAAGAGAATCCAGAGAGTCAAGGACTCATTGAGGGAGGCCATACATCATTCCCACTGCTTAGATGAACTTTCCACTTCAGTAGGCAAACTGTTGCATTCACTCACTGCTCTGTGAAAGAAATATCTAGCTCTCACCCCTTTAACTTAGCCTCTGCAGATGCCTCTCCCATCTTCTGTATAATAAAAATTTTCATCAAAAGATATAACACACTCTCTCAGAAGTTTATAGACCTCTGTCATTTCAGTCCTCTTTCTTCTGTCTACTACTGTCTGCAGTCCATATATCTCTCCTCATAATCTGCATTCCATAATCATAATATCTTTGTAACTTTTCTCTGCAGCTTTCCACAGCTTCTTTATCCCCTCAGAAGATAATCCGTGCACAGTAGTCTCAGTGCAGTCATATCAAGACCTGACGAAGAGGCAAAACAACTTCCTTATCCTCGCATGTTAATTTTCGTTTCAACGTCACAGTTATCTTCTGAATTGTACTTGCAGTTTTTGCTGTGTGACCTTTGAATTTCAAATTCCTATTCTGCCATAACTCCAAGATCCCTAGCCTCATCAGTTTCTTCAAGCATAATTTGACCAATATACCATTGGATATCTCATCTCATCAAAGTGCATAAGTTTACACTTACTAACACTGATAGCTATTATCATTTGCCCACACTTCTAGCATATTCAAATCATTCTGTTATTACTGTATATCGATAACATCTCTGAATGCCATGCCTATATCTGCATCATCAGCAAACAATTGAAAATATATCAAGTTCTCTTCTCTTTTTTCAGGCTTCTTTACTTGTCAGCAGCTGCCTATTCTCATACTCCACTCTGCATGATTCCTCCAGTCCTCATCTCGTAAACCTGTTTTCTCCACTCTCACAATGGTCCCTTTTCACATAACCCTTGGTTTTCTTTTTTTTTATCTCCTCCTAAGGAGAGGGGGGAGTGACCAGTTCATAATTCTCAATGACCATTGTTCTTCTCTCTCATTCTCTAGATGTGTTCATCCATTTCAAAGTACAAACTTCTATCCTCTTCGTAACAGGGCTGCTCAACTTTTATCTATGTTCAAATATATGCATTCCTCAGCCAATCCATACAGGTCCTATCCTATTCCCTCAGCCATACAGCTGGTGGGGGGTAGCTATAAGCTACCATGCTAGGGAGATGATTGTGAGCAAGGTGGTTTCCTGTTGCCTTCCTTGCCATAGTATATTTTATGACTGTGGTTGTGTGTGTTCACAAGACTGGTTTGCCTGTTTTGAGGGATGAAAAATCTCTGGAAGAAAAACCCTCCACCTCCAAATGAGACCGGTTAACTCACCTTCACTTGGAAGAGACTAGATAAAGGTTCCTCAAGTCACTGACAGGAATCGAACCTGTGTTCGATTCCTGTCAAGGGCTTCATCTATACTGATTGAGCTACAGAGACTCCATATAGGTGGCTCTCATATTTCATCTGAAGTAATCCATTTCCACAACTTGTTTCCTCTGGCTGTTAGTGAGAGTCTAACATCTCGCATCCATAGGTCATTATATTCTCTATAATCACATGATACAGCATATTCTTAGTTTCCTTTGAGACCTTATGACTCCATAAAACACCATTCATAGTTCTAATAGCTCCTTGTCTGTCCTGTCTGAAACACTATGTTCACTTCACACTGGACATCTGTCATAGAGCTAAGATATTTGAAGGCATTCACTGATTTTACAGTTTCCACCTCTAATCCAAGGTCTGTTGCTCTATCACCTCCAACTATAGGTACTTGGTTTTTAATAATGACTTTCAGGCCCCAACATTTATATGTATCCAATAATTTTCTCATCTGTATTCCACATCCTCCTTGTCTTGTGCAAGAATAGAATCAAGTTTCTCTGATCATCAGAGAAAATAAGAAATGTAGGCTTGATCTCCTATGGGTAAACCTATTCCTTCCATGGCATTGCCTGTTCCATTCCTCCAAGGCCACATCCAAGTAGATCTTAAACATCATTGATGATATATAGCATCCCTGTTTGAACCACTTGCTGGTAATAAATTTCTCTGAAAGTTTGTTATGAATCTTTATAGCAGATCTAGATCCCTGGTACATCCTCTGCAATTTCTACTTGTTCCTTCATCTATTCCTGCTCTCTTCAATACCTGCCATATTGTCTTCCTTGGAACAGTATCATAAGCTTTCTTCAGATCTACAAAAATCAAATGGAGTTCTTTATTCTTAGTAACGTCTTTTAGGATATTTGGCATAAAGAAAATTTTATCAATGCAGGATATTTCTGCTGTGAAACCTGATTGTTTTTCTGATATTATTGAGAATGTCTTAAATTCAGTTCTATCCCTTGTGATTCAACTAAATATTATTATTATTTGACACCTCGAGGGAGGGTACCTGCTCTACAGCTCTTTTTCCACCAACTGAACGCAACTACACCAACGCCATCTACCACCACCACCATGGGTATTTCCACAATCACAAACATCCATGCCCACTGCGGGATTCGAACCTGCAGCCTTTTGGCTGGAGAGCGGATGTGATAACGACTCGGCTAGCCAGGCTGGCAACTGCTAACTATCCTGCTAACTGAACATGACACTTTATTCCTCTAATTTTCAGGATCTTTTTTATTGTCTTTCTTATAGATGGACGGCATATATGACAAGTTCCACTCATAAGGGATATCCTCACCTGCAATCACTTTGTTGCAAGCTAGCTGCCTTTCCTTGAAGACCCTGCATCACCTCTTATAATGCTTTTCTAAAAAAAAATAATAATAAACATAAACAATTTTTTTATGTCTTAACATAATAATCTGATAAAAATTAAAGCAGATACTGAATTACCCAGTTAATTTCTTAGAACTTAACTGAGTAATAATCTTTACTCTAATAATAATACAGAAAATTTGCTTTGCATCCAGCAGTATTAATCACAAAATAATGAAAAAAAGTGTTGATTTTTTTTAAAATTAAATAATCATCACAAATGGGTATAGTAACAAGGGAAATTATTTCTCATTTACATTTAAAGTCAGTTTAATAATAATATTGATTAACAGTCTTCTATCATTGAGAAATAGATTGTCTTGTATTAATTTGTAAATTATTAAAACAAGTTTAATAGAAATTAATGTTCTTGTTTTAATAAAATTTTTTTGTTTTAATACTTTACCCAAACATAAGCAAATGAAATTATTTTCACTACTGGGCCAAACAATCACTATGTATTTTGGTGAAATAGAGTAAATTTCAAACAAATGTCTTAATGATATGTATTTTGTATAAAAATATACATATAATCAAGTACAGTCATCCCTCGACTTATGTCGGAGTTCTGTTCCATCCAGCAGGACATAAGTACTATACATTAAATCAACAGCATTATAGTTAGGGACTTAACCATAATAAGTATACTGTCATTTTAATTTTTAAACCTTATAAAGCTGTACTGGTGTATTACTGCTACTATGGAAAAGGAGAATAATCACCCAAATCCTCCTCCTCCTCCACAATCACATTGTCATTACCTTTCCTATGTGAAGACCAGGCTGCCGCTCTTCTGGTGTAATCTTTGTTTTTTTTGATAAAAATGTCCAATGTGCTTTTCTTATTTCTCTTCTTCTTTTCATTATAAATTTGTTAATAGCAAGCAAACATATCATGTACTTTCCTTTCTGCTAATAAGTAGCTTCAACATTGGGGACCATATCTTCAGCCATTTTGAGAACATCACTAACTGCAGAGAACATTTCTGCAAGACCCTTCACTGTAAATTGTTTAACTATCTTTTCCTTTTCTTGTTCTTTTCTGCAATATGTGTTTCTCCAGTTCGACCAATTCTTCATTGGTCAACTCTTCAGGGGCACTTTCTATGAGTTAAACTATGTCATCATCATTTAACTTTGAGATTCAGATTGTTTGCTAGACCCACTATTTCTGCACTCAGTTTACGAAGGTCTTCATTTTTTTTTTTCAAAACTTCCAAAATCATGCACAAACCTTTTTAATGTCTTTTTCCATATGCCACTCATACGTTGAGAGGTCACTTCTTCTCAGCCATATTTTTAATAGCATGATAAATATTGAATGCTTTCCAGAATTGTATGAGAGTCTGGTCATTTCCTTCAGTGGCAGAAATGGCTTGTGAAAAAGTTCTCCATAGGTAATAAGCCTTAAACAACTCCCTGATCCATCGGTTGGATCAATGAAGTAGTGTTTGGAGGGAGAAACATGACCTTGAGCTTGGTGAAAATCACTGACGTAAGGTAGATGACCTGGAACATAATCTAGAATTAATAAAATTTTAAATTCTACATTTTCTTTCATGCAATAGCTTTCCATTTCACTCGCATAACAGTTGATTAAGGCATCTGCAAACAATTTTCGACTTCTTATTGCTTTGATAATGAACTGGAAGAGTATGCTTACTAATGTTTTTGAAGGTTCATGAATTCTCACTGTGCCATATCACAAATGGTTACAGTTTATATCAAGCCACATTACCCCTTAACAGAATCATAATATGGTCTTTAAGAGCTTTGAAACCAGGCATAGATTTTAGCTTTTTGTGGATAAATGTATGCTCGGGCATTTTTTTCTCAAACAAGGAGGTCTCATCCATATTGAATATTTGCTGTGGCAAATAATTTTCCTCTGTAATAATTTTATCCACAATTTCTCCACAAACTCCTTGGCAGCCTTCTCATTGGCACTTTCAGATTCACCATACATTTTCACATTATGCAGTACAAAACAGTGCTTGAATCTCATGAACCAACCGGAAGAAGCATTGAATTTGTAGTCATAATTGGGCCCTGCTTCCTCCTTCAACATCAACAACAAGAGACAGTGCCTTAGCAGTTATGGTCATAGTGCTAAGGGGTATGTGCTTTTGGTTCAGGTCCTATATTCATGATGCAAGTAGCTTTTCCATATCACCGATAGGACCTTGTCGTTGCTTCATCACTATCTTCAATTTAATGGAAGCAGATCCTTTCACAGCCTCTACAATTTTATCCTTATTTTCAAAATAGTCGTCACTCACCATCCAAAGCTGTGTGATCACATTGACTGGCTTACGAGATTCATGTTACTTTCAACTTCGTTTCAAGATCGATTGCTTATCTCTTTTCTGATTCTTCACTAGGATTTTTTGATTGGGCACGTAGGGGCCATGTTGCACAAAACATTGCCAATATTTAACGGAAAATACACAAATATGCTACAGATATACTACAGAAATATACTACAGGACTTCTGTAGGTGGATTTCCAGTTTTCTCTCTGGACGTACACTGTGTGTGATGGTAGATAGCTCCCTATCCTCACACCACTCAATTAATGCTGAGGTCCCACTAGGTTCTGTCCTCTCAACAACCCTGTTCCTGCTGTACATCAATGACCTACTGCAATTGACCTCCAACCCAATATACAGTTTTGCAGATGACAGCACACTACACTCCTCGCTTGCATTTGATAAGCCTTACCCTACACAACTCAACTCATCCTACAGAACATCAACCACCACTCTCAACTAGGTTCTCCAAGACAACAATGGGGTTTGGATAACCTCATAAATTTCAACGCCAACGAAACCCGGTTCTGTACTATTTCCCATAAAAAAGAACAACTTTTTCCCAGTATCCTTTTCGACAATACCCAAATTTCCAGACAGCCTGAGATCTCGTTCCTCGGAATCACCCTCACATCAAACCTTTCCTGGTACAAACATATCTCAAACATTGCATCCTCAACCTCAAAAAAACTAGGATTTCTCTTCCGCTCACGACGTTACTTCACTCCTGAACAGGTACTAACATTATACAAGTCACAAATCTGCCCAACTATTGAATACTGCTCCCACATATGGTGTGGGGCCCCTTAAAAGCTCTTTGAAAATGCTAGACTCAATACAGAGGAGGGCAATTAGACTTATCAATGATCCATCCCTTACTAACCCCCCCCCCCCCCATTTTTACACAGACGTTTGGTCTCTGCAGTAAGTATATTCTACAAATATTTCCATGGGAAATGCTCATCTGAAATAACATCAATAATTCCCCTGCTCAGTACTAAGCTCATTGGAACACGTGCAGCTGCTGCACAACATCCCTTCGCAGTACACCTAGAAACAAACAGAACAGATTTCTTTTCCTCTTCCTTCATCCCTGCAACTGCTGCAATATGGAACAGTCTCCTGCCTGCTGTGTTTCCCAACGAATACAATTTAAAGTTATTCAGATCAAATGTAAACAAATTCCTCCTTTCCCAACTCCACCACCCATACACAGTACTAATGTACTATAGGTTGACCAATCAATCTCCTGTGTATGGGGCCCAACATAAAATAAAAAAAAAAAAAAAACCTATTTCTCAAACACAAAATCAACAGAGGGAACTGTTGAAGACACATGACGACTGCTGAGGGAGGTTGTTGCTACTGCCCATGATGCATTGTTTCTAAATATAAACCTTTTTACTTTATGCTCGCTTGTGTCTTGCTCAAAAGGATAGTCATCCATGATCCCTTATGGAATCATGGATGTATCTTTGAATGGACGTAAGTCGAGGGATAACTGTATTTAAAATTGTGAATAAATCGAAAAGAACTTGATCTGTGCGTGATGAAGAGAGATCTGAATACCAAAAGATGGCATGAGAAAGCATTAAATCTGTTTTCCAGGTCTTTGAAGAGGATCAGAATTATTAACTAGAAATGCATATATATAAACATACCCAAAACAACAATTTACACAAGCTTGCATGCACCTTGATGCTCATATTCTTTATGCAAGTCATGCCACATTTGAATGTGGTAATGCTTTTTTTTTTTTTTTTTTTTTCAGAGTCAATACAAGATTTTGTGAATTATTATTTTAGTTATATTCATTCTCTAGGATTCATTCTCAACTGATTATTTTTGATCCTCTTTGAAGACTTTGCAAACAGATTCAATGCTTTTCTTATCCTGGGGTATCCAGATCTCTCTTCTTCATGCACAGATCTAGTTCTTTTAAATTTATTCACAATTTAAGTTTCCTGTGGTTTTTTGTGAAACCACAGGATTGGAACTTGGAATGTTAGAAGTATGAACCAAGGTAAGCTGGAAATAATAAAGATGGAAATGGAGTGCAAGAAGCTGGATATATTGCGAACCAGAACTTAGATGGACAGGAATGGCCATTTTCAGTCAGCAGACTATATGGTGTATTACTCAGGAAAAAGATGGCTAGTATATGTATTAGGTTATAATCCAGTGAGTGACAGAATCATTTCTCTCAGAGTGAGTGGACATCCAATGAATATGACCATCATTTAGGTTTATGCACCCACTACAGAAGCACCAGAAGAAGACAGTGAAGAATTTTATGGCAAGTTACAAGAAGTGATAGATGCAACACCAAAGCGAGATTTATGGCTACTTATCGGAGATCGGAATGCAAAAGTGGGAGAGACTGAGGAACAAGGAATAACTGGTCGTTTTGGTTTAGGTATTCATAACACTGCAGGGAAGAGACTAGTTGAGTTTTGTGCAGAGAAATCTTTGTTTGTTGCTAACACCTGCTTTAAACAGCACAAAAGAAGATTGTACATATGGATATCACTTGATGGACAATACAGAAATCAAATTGACTATATACTTGGACAAAGAAGATGGAGAACTGCAATTCGGTCTGTCAAGACTTTTCCAGCAGCAGACTGTGGAACAGACCATGAGTTATTAGTTGCTACGATACATGTGAAATTACGGAAACTGAAAACAACACCAATGTCGATCAGATATGATCTTGGAAACATACCAGCTGAATACAATATTAGTATACAGAACAGATTCAACACACTCAATTTGTGTGAAAGAGAATAAGTGAAGATGAAAGATATAATGGGAATAGATTAAAGATATAATTAAAACAGAAACAAAGAAGAATATTCCAACAGTTTGTAAGAATAAGTTTAAATGGCTGTCAGAAGATGCCATCAAAACTGCTCAGGAAAGGAGGAAAATGAAGGCAGAGTTTCAATGCAGAGTTTCAATGCAAAATTTGAATGCAGAGTTTCAATGACAAGCCTGAAGAGACAAGGAAAAATACTTTAACCAGGAATGCCAACAAATAGAAGACCAAAACAAGAAAGGAAAAACGAGATCTTTTCAAAGAGATCAGAGAAGAACTAACAGGGAAGTTTAGTGCCAAGGTGACAATTTTGAAAAGTAAACACAAAGGATATCTTACAGAAGCTGCAGACATTAAAGAAATATGGAAAGAGTATACAGAAGGACTCCAAAATTACTGAGAGATTTGAAGAGCAGGATTATACACAGGAGCCAATACCACTGGAGAGTGAAGTGAGGTGGACACTGCAACAGCTATCCAGTAAGAAAGCACCAGGAGGAGATGGAATACCTATTGAGCTGCTCAAAGCCCTGGGAGAAGAGACAGTTAAAATTTTAACAGCTCTTTACTCGAACAGAATTTACAATTTTAAATGTAATATCCAAAATATCTTTTGTGTTTAATCTTTTACTACACAGTACTTATTGGTAGATAATATGGTGGTACGTTAAAAAATCTGGATATTTGTCATCGTTTTTACATAATTAAAACGAAGCCTGATTTATTACCTATCATTGCAGGAGCACCATCAGTAGTAATAGACACAAGTTTAAAAAGCGGAAGTTTGTGTTGTTTCACAAATTCATCAAATGTCGAAAAAATGTCTTCTCCCCTAGTCCTTCCCAATAATGGTATAATTTTCAAAAGTTCTTCTTTACTTGAATAATCTTGAAATACCATGCGAATAAATACCATTAACTGAGCAATATCAGTGGTCGTTTGATTCATCAAATTGTAATGAAAATGCAACACACTGGTGAATGTCTGACATTAACCTGGCCTGGAAACTTTTCTCCGGCAATTTGAAACCTTGTCTGCGGCCTAGAAGTAGTCTCTCTCTAGCGACATCTCGAACCAAGAAGCTCCTTTCTGGAAGCAGGGGAAACTCCTCTCAAGCAACATGGATCCGGTCAGTCTCTCTCTGACGGAAACTCTGGACCGGGCGGCCTCCTCTCTGACAGCAATTCTGGAACTGGGACCCTTCTGCTTGCTTCAGTCCCTTTTTATTAGGCCTCCTCTGAGACCTCGCATGAAGTTTGGCAATCCCCAAAGAATCGGTATGAGTCTTTCATCCTAAGTTTCAAGTTTGGCACACCTTTTGTTCTCCTCCGCTTTCTTTTGATTGTAAGTTGCCGGCCATCGGAAAGTTGTTTGAGCTTTTTCTGACTGACTTCGGAGATGTTTACACTTAGACCCTGCAAGCCTTTCTCCTACATACAAGTTTCAATAACAATCTTTCTAATGCCGCCATGTACAGCTTCGGCGACAAAAACATTGCCTTTATTTTTAACACTCTACATATTCTTATTAAAGCAGTATATAGTTAGCTTCAAAAGAGTTATTTACAAAAACATCTAATACAAACTATATCGAGAAAAAGTTTATTTTTTTACAATATTCACTTGGGACTTAACCTAAGTAAAAAATCGATGTAATGTACTTTGGAATATTTAAGCTACAATCAAGTTTTTACACTTTGCTTATAATCATATTCACTCGGCTCGCTGTTTGACTTCCACTGATCCAAATTAATTCATTTACCTGGACTTATAAGAAAATTACTGATTTGACAATTTTAACAAAAAATAAAATATTATGTTTTCAGTTTTAATTAAATTTGTAAGTAAGGAGGAATACACAAGAGATCGACCAAAAATCTCCGCGATTGATGGGTTGAACACCCCTGGCCTAGGGAATGGAAAAAATCAGTTTATATACCTTTATTGAAGAAAGGCGATGCAAGAGAGTGTGAAAATTACAGAACTATAGTACTGATTTCTCATACAAGTAAAGTCTTGAGATCATTCAAAAAAGACTGGAACCATTCATGAAGAGAGAAATGCCAGATGAACAGGCAGGATTTCAAAAAGGCAGAGGAATAAGAGATTAAATTGCCAATGTGAGATGGATAATAGAGCACAGGAATATCAAAAGAATGTCTATCTTTGTTTCCTTGACATTAGCAAGGCTTTTGACTGTAGATCATGTGAAACTGTGGAATGTGTTAAGAACAATGGGAATACCAGAACATTTCATTTTCCTTCTGAGGAATTTTTATTATGAACAAGAACCTACTGTCCGAACAGATCTTGGAGAAACTGAGTATTTCACAATAGGTAAAGGGGTGCTACAAGGATGCATTTTATCTCCATACCTGTTTAACTTGTACAGCAAATACATTTTAAGAAAAGCAGTGCTGGAGGAGTCTTCAGTTGGAATTAAAATTGGGAGAAGAAATATTAATGATTTGAGGTATTCAGATGATACTTGCTAGCAGAATGCAAAGAAGATTTGGAGGAACTTATAATGAAAGAAGAAAGTCTGAAAACAAACCCCCAACTCAACATCAGCAGAGTTAAAGATTGGGACTATCAACGTAAGAAGTCTGAATGGCAAAGAAATGGAGCTAGCTGAGGATTTCGATAAGTACCAGATCGACATAATAGGGGTGACTGAAACAAAAAAAGACAAAAACTGATCCTTCTGAGCAATAAATACAAAATGTTATATTTTGTATTTATTATAAAAGGAGTAGCCATAGTATTCAACACAAAATACGAGGCTAATCTTCTTGAATGGCAGTCAGTCTCAAGTAGAGTAATGTGGGCAAATATGAGAATGGGGAACTGGACAATGAGACTTATTTGTGCCTATGGTCCCACAGAAGGTTCTATTAAGGTAGAAGTGGTGGAATTTTTTGAGGCTCTAGAGAAAGCTACGGACACAATGAAAAAGGAAAAGTTGGTCCTTGTTGGGGATCTAAATAGCAGAGTAGGAAATGATTGTGAGACCTACAAAAATATTTTGGGAAAATTTGGAGAAAAGTGCAAAGCTAATAATAATGGCAAATATCTGTTGGATTTCTGCTCAGGACTGGTTATTACTAACACAATGTTCCAACATAAAAATGTGCACAAATTCACATGGAGAGAAGAGGCTAGGAATAACAAAAAGTCTCATTGACTATGTTATTGTTGATAGTGATGTTTTCTCCCTGGTGCAAGACAGCAGAGTGTACAGAGGATTTGAAATTGGAAGTGATCACTATTTAGTGTTGAGCATGATAAAATTGAATTTCATATTGAAAAGAATAACACGTAAGAAAGTTTTAAAGCGAATAAAAGTTGAGCAGCTCTTAGATGTGAACTGTAGACTAAAATACACAAATATTATTGAAGAAAAAATGAAAGAGTTTGAGAACAGGAATCAAACCTTGAAGTTTCAGTGGCAAGCCTTGAAGAACGCCCTGATTGACTCAGCTAGAGAGGCATCTGGTGAAGTTGTCTGTAAGGATAGAAAAATCAGAACTCCATGGTGGACACAGGAAGTTAAAGAGGCAGTGAAGGAAAAGAAGAAAGCATATCAAAAGTTCCTGGCAAATAAGTCAGCTTGTGCTCTTAGAGAATATAGAGACAAATGCAAGAATGCTAAACACTGTGTAAAACTAGCTAAACAAAAGTCATGGGAGGACTTTGGCAAGAATATAGAAAATAAATATCAAGAAGGTGGCAAAATATTCTGGAGGTTGTTGAAGAAGCTTAGGAATGGAGGAAAGAGTGCTGTAAAAGGAGTTAGAGATGATAAAGGTGACATGAAAACGGGAGAAAAAGATATCCTTGAAGTATGGAGTAATTACTTTGAAAAACTGCTAAATAAAACAAGCAGTGATGACAGCACAGTGGTAAACACTGCCCAGCCATTCAGTCAGGAATACATAACCATACTTGAAGTAGAAAAAGCCATCAAAGGCTTGAATTGTGGAAAGGCACAGGAGTACATGATATTCGACCAGAAATGCTGAAGTATGGTGGTATAAGAGTTTTACAGTGGCTGCATTGCATAGTTCAGAAAGCCTGGACAGAGGGACGAATTCCTGATGATTGGTGTAGAGCTCTCATAGTACCCATATATAAAAAGGGAAATAAAACTGAATGTGAGAATTAAAGAGGTATTTCCCTACTGAATGTTCCTGGCAAGATCTATGCAAGTATACTTGAGAAACGGTTGAGAAGAATTGTGGAAGATAAGATTGGTGAAGAACAAGCTGGATTCAGGCCAAATAGAGGCTGTCAGGATCAGATCTTCACTTTACGACAAATAGTCGAGAAAGCATGGGAATATAACAAAGATCTGTATTTAAGTTTTGTCGATTTGGAAAAGCATATGACAAGGTGCCAAGAGAGAAGTTATTCAATACACTGCAGTTATATGGTGAGAATGGGGCATTATATCAAGCAATACTTAGTCTTTATTTGAGTTGTAAATCAGCAGTTAGAATTGAAGGAAGTACAGGAAGATGGTTTAATGTTAAATCTGGTGTGAGACAAGGATGTACATTATCCCGTCTGTTATTCATCATCTATATGGATCACATTATGAAGGAAAGTGGTATTAAACATGATATCAAAATTGGAGATGTTAATGTCAGTTCTTTGCTTTATGCGGATGATGTTATACTTCTAAATAAATCTGCTACAAGTCTGCAAGACTCCCTGACTAAATTCAATAACTGTTGTAATAGATATGATATGAAGATCAGCAATAAAAAGACAAAGGCAATGAAAATAGGCAGAATCATTGAAAATGTCAACTGTGTTGTGAATGAGGAACCTGTGGAACAAGTAAAACATTTCAGCTACTTAGGCACGATTTTTTACTGAAGATGGTCAATTAAATATCGAAATAGACAACAGAATCAGCAAAGCTGGTATGGTAGGAAGTCAATTGAATAAATTCATATGGAATAAGAGAGAAATTAGTCGGAACACTAAATTAGCTGTATACAAGACAGTGTTTAAACCAGTTTTAACCTATGGATCTGAGAGCTGGGTCAAAAGTAAAACACTTGACCAAAGATTAGAGACAGCAGATATGAGAGTCCTGAGAAAGATTATAGGAGTGAACAGATAGCATCAATGGCAATATCATATTAAAAAACGAGGATATTAGGAAAGAACTTGACATTGTCAGCATCCAGGAATGCGTTAGCAGAGCTAATCTCAGGTGGTATGGTCACCTAAACAGAATGGGCGAAGAAAGATTAACAAAACAAGTGTTCTCTGCCAGGTTGGCAGCAAAACGATCCAGAGCTAGACCAAGTTATAGGTGGATTGATACGGTACAAAGTGCCTTAGACGATAGAAATATAAGATCTGATAATGTTGGAGTCTTGAAAAGTAACAGACTGATTTGGAAGAAAATTGTAGATAGGAAGTTAGTAATAATGTAATTTTTTTCATGTAGTAGGGGTGTACAGGATATGTACTATCATATCCTGTACACCCCTTAAAGGTACATGACAGGAATTTGATGATGATGAGGATCCCGAATTGATAAAGATTGTTATTGTACTGAAGAAGTTAGAAGATTTCTCGGAAAGAAAGCAATGACAAATTTAAGCAAGATCTTAAATTTGTCATTGATAAAGATATTAGCCTCGCAACAAAAATCAGAATTGTGAAAGCAATGGTATTCCTTGTAGTACTATATGGATGGGAAAGTTGGACCCTGAGAAAGAGGGAAAGAAGGAAGATAAATATTTATTGTCTGAAATATTGCCAGAGGAAAAAGCTACTTGCCTGTGCCAGAGATAAAGTAATTCTATCAAGTAGCCCTGGAACCAGTCAAAGAAAGGCTTAGAAAAAGTTCCTTAGTTGGTGACAATCTAATTTCAAATGCTCTTTTTTTGGACAGCCTATGGAAAATATATGAATTCAGCATTGCTTTTATCTCAGCATTTTCTTTGGTCTCTCAGTGATGATGTGAGACCTCAATGAAGTTCAGCTGGTCTGGGTAGCGACCATTCCCTATAATGCAGTATACTTGTCTGAAAGGAAGTGTGGCAGTTGATATGAAGTCATCAGCTTTTCTATATGAATAGCCTAGTTGTAAAGATATTTCACACACAAACTTTGTTTGCTTATGCCTTGGTTTAAAGCAAGGATAAAATGTCTAGAATATATTCATGAAAAACAATAACGCATCTTGTCTAGTATAATTTAAATTAAGTTTTATGATGAATATGTTATGTCAGATTTTATTATAATAATACAACACTTAGCCTATTATTAACTTCATTTATTTATTATTGTTATTAAACCTTTAAGGAGTCGAGGACTCATTGAGGGAGGCCATATATCAGCCACACCCCAGCTGTCATACCTTCTCTTAAACTCATTCACACTAGATGCACTCACTGCTTCAATGGTGATCCAATCTAGTTCTCACCGCTTTCTTAATTGCACACAGACTTAACTTCCTTGGATGCCCCCCTTGTCCTCTCCTCCCTTCCATATAATGAAATATTTTATCAAAAGATATCCTATAATATCCTCTCAATAGACTTCTATCATATCATCCATCTTTCTCCTATCTACTAGTGTCTGCAATCCAAATACTCTCAGTCTGTCCTCATAATGTACGTTCCTAGCCTGTGCAGCTAATTTCTTTTCATACTCCAACTTAACTTTCCCCACAAGTATTTTGGGGAAAGTTAATTATTTTAACAAATTTAAATTTTTAATTTTTCTGCTCTGCTTTATATATTTCCTAATTTATCTCACTCTTGTTCTCACAATATTCTACCACATTATCTTCTTCTTTTGGATCTCTTGATTAATAAGATTATACATCCATTTCATTCCCCCCCCCCCCCCCATTTGTTCTTCAAACTCTAGGGACACATTCAGATTATGCATTGTTTAAAATTTTCAGATTTGTAGTTCAGCATGTAATCTGTTCTGATTGGAACATCCATATAGTTGGCTACTTCCCAGTTCAGTGCAGCATCATCACTGCCACCAACTGGTGGCAAAACAGCTACATTCTTAACTGAGATACCTTCTGATGCTGTGATAAAATCTAACACTTTGTCCTTGAGTTACTTTTATGTGCTGTTTGAGAAAGTTTTTTTTTCTCACAACAGCTCAATAAATTATGTATTCAATTTTTTAATGTGCCGATTACAAATATTGTCAGCAGAAATCATGTGTAATCTGCTTATTATTTGCACGATTGATTTTTGGCATTGGACAACCAACATATAAAAACAGTGTTGATTGATTAATACATATGAGAAATATTACTTGTGTACATAAGTAATATTTTTCAAATCAGAAGACAGCTTATTATCAACTGCTCAGAGTATCTTTGTTAATGTATATACCAAAAGATTTTTTTGCTTATTTTTTCTTTATTTAAAACATTAAAAATGTTTATTTTATAATAAACATTTTTAATGTAATTAAAAATGTTTATTTTTAAATTAATTTATAAATTAAAAGTCATGTAATTAAAACAACTGAGCATACATTTAAATATTTCATTTCTTTATAGTGGGCAGATGCTAGTCAAACAACTTCTGTAATTCTTCTTATTAGTTCCTTTGTATTAGCATGGTCAGAAGCATGGTATCTAGATTTCAAAGTTTTAGCTAATGAGACTAGAGCCTCTGCTCTGTTAGGTAAGTAAAAAAAAAAAAAGGGGGGGGGGTGATGAGTTATGGCACCAAGTGTGTGTGTGTGTGTGTAAGAGAGAGAAGAAATGAGTCACCCAGAAATTTTTAGAAGTTATCTTTATATTGTGTTTTCATTTCTTTTTGAATCATAATAAATGTTTACTGAATTAAAGAGCTTATTTTTGCAGTTAAAATATTAAAGAAATCACATGTGTTTCAAGTGTGACTTTTAGATGTTTAGACATCTTTTTATATTTGTTCTGTTCATCCATTCAGTGTGGGACAAGTTATACTTCTGTTGAAAGTAGAATTAATTTTATTAAAATTACAAGTTTAATAAAATTGGAATTCAATTTTTGTTTAAATTGCTAATTTACAGGAATACAATTAAATCACAATATAAATTAACAGTTTTTGAAAAGACACAAAATAATTATATCTGCTAAACAATTTAATACAAGTTGGTATTTAGGATCTCTTAACATATGTTATGATCTTCATTTTGGTTTATATCAAACCATTTGCAGGATAAAATTAGGCAAAGCATTTTGAATGATCTAAATAAGTATTACACTCTAGTTGGATGGAATTTAATTAAATTTGATACTTCGAATATCTATGTCATATTTCATTTGAATTAAGCTATTTTTTTTTCCAAAATTAGGTAAAACATTTCCATGTGATACTTAAATGAATGCACTGTCTGAATAACCAAAGACTAAAATGGTCTCCAAGTTCAGTTGTGAAGCATTTGTAAAGTGTCTTGATATTGAATATCTCAAATGTAATTCGAACTGATTCTCATATTGATCTTTTTGCTTTAAATAAATTGTGTGCTTTCTGTATCCACTGAATGCATTATAAACAGCTGTTATATGTATTTTCTGGAACTGAAAATTTAAACGAGGAAGTTAGGGCAAATGTATTTAGTTAGCAGCTATGTTTAGTGCTATAATAAATCTGTTTGGCTTGCATGCATGCAGCATAGTCTGTGGGAGGGGAGCTACTTGTTTTTCTTGGTTCTGCAGTATAGCATCTGTTGAGGTTGGAATGTCTTTCACAGTATAGGAACATAAAAATATCCATTCTTTGGAAAAAGAATGTATAAAAAGAAAGAACATATCCATTTTTTAAAAATTTATCTTCCTAAATAAAAATTAATACTTCTATGTATTATAAGAAATGGTTGATCTACAACAAAATACTAGCATATGTGAGATATCTATTATTGATAAGACAGGAGTTGATTATAAAAAAATTTTTAAAAAAGTAATGAAAATAGGATTTGCAAAAGAGTGGATATTTCCGATGATGATCAGAAATTATGTATCCCATTACTGAAAACAAACAAAAGTAAAAGGAAATTCTTAGAAAACCAAGTGAAATATGTAAAACAGAGAAAAAATGCACATAGCAAGCACAACAAATTTTATAAGATGATTTGCTGCTTTATCAACATGTATTCCTGCCACATTATTATTAGTTATTTACTGAACTACCAAATGTATACAGTAGCTGTTTATTTTGGTTAGTTATTTATACTTGCAAACAAATCTCTTTCCCCCTTTCCTTGTGAGTTTTTCTTTTTTTTTAATTATGCCATCATAAAGTCTGTCCATGTCTAGAATTTATAGGATCACATGCTATTCACTCCACCCAGTGACTTAGATATATGATATCACAACAGTTAATTATTAATAATTGGCTTGCTAGTAATGAAAGTTTTTCTACTCACACTTGTTCTTTCCTTTATATTTTCCATTCTCACATGGCTTATTAATGATGATTCACATATTTAGACCTTTGAGTATTTCAAATATCCAACCAAATATAGCATTTTCTCTTTTTTTACTCAGAGTAAATATGTGAAATCCCCCCCCGACACACACATGCAGATTTGTTTACAATTAATAAACCATGATATGTAGCATGTCTGAACAAACACAAAATATCTGTGGCACACATTGTTTTCTCTCGCTCTGTCAGATAGGATGACAGCGAGTGAGAGTGATGATCACCCTGATGTTGAACATTAAGAGGGGGGGGGGGGGAGTGATTTTCCCATTCTTCAGTCCAAAATACAATCCTATTCAGAACCTCTTCTAATTTCATATCAGAATTTCATGACATTGCCTCTTCCTAATTTAGCATCAGTAACCATTTGAATATCTCCTCTGAAACTTTGATTTGTAATCCTCATTATATAAATTAAACAAGTAATCCCAGAACAGAAACCCATGATTGCCCCTCCTCCTCCCCCTCATACATACATACATACAGTTTGCTGCTAGCTCTTATCACTGAACATCCTTGTAGCCATGCTACCAGCTGATTATCCGTCCTCAGTTTGGCATGCAGTATTTTATCCAATATTTTTAACAACATCCAAAAAAAATTGCCATATATGCATTTCCTTTGGCCAAATGCATATATGGCAATCCTATTATAATGAAAATAGGATTTTCATTATAATAGGATTGTCATCCTATTATAAAATGTAACTAAGTTATTGAAGCAAGTCTTCCCTTTAACAAAGCCATGCTGCTCTCTCAGGAGATTTTTGTCCTCATCAGTCTAGGTTTCTGTTCTAACTCTAAACAGCCTGTAACACTTTCACACTACACCTGATAAAAACACACACAACACAAACTCGCACTGGCCTATGACTTGGATTCTTCCTTGTCCGGTAGCATTATTTTCCACTCTTTTGGGACTGTTCTGTTGTTAATCTTATTAAACAACTCAAAGGCACTTCTTGTCAATGTGCAATATATATCCTCTTGCAGTCAAGTCTCTCTACCTTCTAGATATAACCTGTTTCCACAAATGGGGCTGAGAGCATTGTAAGCATCCACCATAATTCATTTCTCACATTTGCCAATTCATTTCTAATATCTTGATGTCCATATCTTTCAAGCCAGCTTCACTACTGTTCTGTCTTCATTTCCCTACCATTCTGCTGTTTTTCACATATTCCTCTTTCTTACCATTCTTTACCTTGTCATTTACTGGTATTTATGCCATGTATTTTCTGTCTCATTTTTGTTTTACTCATGAGCTTACATCATACTGTTAGTGACTTCTTTCAGAGAATCACTTGCTACTCACTCATTGTTCTCTCATTATCTTTTTTTAGCTGTCAGATGAGCATTCATTCCCCTCATTGTATTCTCACTACTTTTCAACCTCCGTCACTGATACATTACTGTCCATCAAGTCATGCTTTCCATGCACTCTCCTTCCACCTGTTTAAAAATACGCAACTCTCTGCTTAATCTAATGAATATATACGTTTCACAAAACAACCAAAGTCAAAGTGTCAGAGACAGAGCAGCTGGCATCTTGCTTTCCCATGCCAGTCTGTATGTGTGGCTCCACCTCTGAATAGTTTAGAACAAAATCTGAAACAAACACATACACTGCAAGCACATTACTTCTATACCAGCTCACAGGTAATTAGTCAAAAAGCTGTCTGAATAGGCAGCCTTAGCAAATTGATCATAAGAATAAGGGTATATTAATTTATAATTAAAATACCTTCCTAAATCAGAGAACTGGCATGGTCACAAAGTATTGTTTAATGAAATGCAAAGATTTCTACTTAGTTGTTCAGATTTCTGTTGCCAGCTGGCCTTCCAAGACTACCAAGATATTTTTCTTAATAATGATCAATATTGTTGTTGGTCTGACCACATGAAAGAAAGAGCAGACATGGTAGCTAAGCTACAGAGGAATTCCAGAAACCATCTTTGTTTCTGTGGCTGCTTAGTGAAATTTCAGAATATAAACATTATCAATTATATGAAGAGCCAAAGGCTTCAATTCGGTGACATATAAACTTATTTAAGTTAAGGGATATTGCATTCCATATTGTTTCATAGCCGAATAAGAAACTCAGAGTTTCATGCCGAATATAGTAAATATATAAAGTTCGGCGAGTCCCAGCATAAGCAAATACCTGGATAGTGTTACAACTGACCCTTTAGGGAGTGCAACACTGAGGCAACTCATGGTAAGGGTGGAGCAAGCTCTGATCACTGTTCTTGATATTTCCCCATAATGTGAAACCCAGCTCCTAGGAACTGTATTACTGTTCTACATTATGAGTGAGAGAAGTCACTACCCAGACCAGTTTCAACCTTTATTGAGGTCTCATCAGTGAGTAGGTAGACCTAGAAATACCAAGTTTGTAGCAAACAGAACTTACATATACCCTACTATGAGAATTGCCAAGAAGGTGTCCTAATAAATTATTAATTATATGAAGAGCCAAAGGCTTCAATTCGAATAATGATCGGAGCTTGCTCCACCCTTACCGTGAGTTGCCTCAGTGTTGCACTCCCTAAAGGGTCAGTTGTAACACTATCCAGGTATTTGCTTACACTTGGACTCGCTGAACTTTATATATTTGCTATATTCGGCTATGAAACAATATGGGATGTAATATCCTTTAACTTAAATAAACATTATCTTTTAGTATCAAGTATTTTTGTCTTAGCACATGTAAATCTATGCATGCGTGTGCACACACACACATGCGCAATGTATAGTGTTTCATCATAGATTGAATTGTTTTGTGGTATCTGTTGAATGTACATTTATGTTGGTAGGTCTACCAACATATATGCAGGGATGCTCTATTCCATTATGCACTGTTTTATGTTTAAATTTAGCTGGTAGTAAGTACATTTTTTTTTCCAATGTTGAATCTGCATGTTCTTAATAAATTATTTTTATATTGTAGCTCGTCGGCATGATGATTATATGCCAATCCATGGGCCTCCTCCTAATATATCTCGATCTCAGAGTGATGATGGCAGTGCATTTTATTCACCTCCTGGTAAGTTTAATATTTATTATATGTGTATCCCTTGTTAGCATTGTCTAGTTTAGCTTTTCTAGGCTCTATCATAATATCTATATCACAGGAGTGTTTTGTAAACATTTTGACAATCTCCTCTTGAGTTTATAGAGCATAAATTATAATGAGTAGGTATCAGTATCGTATGATCCAAGAACAACCCTAGAGATGAAGCAATTTTTTTTAAAAAAAATCCACAATGCACTTCAGGTCTCCAATAAATAGTTCAGTGGTTTCATATGGTTGAAGAATATCATCTGTCACCTAAAGACATTCACAAGCATCCAGGTCACAGGGCAATTCAAACCCACAGATTGTAGCAGAGATTGTCTACTTAGTCAGCTAGGCTGTTTTAGAGACACGTTATGTTATGATTTTTCTCTCTCTCTCTCTAGCAAGGCATTGGAACCTTATGCCATCCTTTGTTAGATCATGTGACTGAAGAGGCTGAGATGCGCACAAGTGGTTAAGCCTGCAATAGTAAGGTGATCATTATCAAGAAAAACAGAGCATTAATGCAGTTGCGAACGGCAACTGATTATGAATAAGTGAAATTTGAGTGGATGCATTAATTTATTATAAACTAAACCAAAATCTGTGCATTACATATATTAGTACTTTGTGACTGTGCCAGTTTTCTGATACAGGATTTACACCAAGTCCTTGTTTCACTCTCATATAACTAGTGCATTGAATATTTAACACAAATAACATAGATTGCAGTTGGGTCAAAGCAAGATAACTGGGAGAAAACCTCCATATAGCCTTTTAAAGAATGTGGAGAAATAACCAAGGTTTCTGATATAATGTCTAGTCTCACTTTCTTGGTGTACCCTGTTAATAGGTATCTGCCTATACTGGCAGTTAGTCAATCAAATTGTATTCTTATTGAATTAAATCAAAACAAAATGATGGAATTTCATAATTCCATCGTTTTGTTTTGGACATTACCTGGGCCTTACTGTTTTTATCAGAGAACTAGGCAAAAGCAGTGAAAAAATCAGCTCCTGGAACAAACTCAAACTCAACATCAACAGAATTCAAGATGCGCACCAGCAGTATAATAAGCATCAAAAGAAAAAAGTAGAACTGACAGATTAATTAGAGAAGTACCAGGTTGATATAATTGGTGTTACTGAAACAAGACAAAACAGGTGCAATTCTTCTAAAGAATAAAGACCAAATCTTGTAATCAGGAATAGGAAAAGTATGTGCAGTATTCGACACAAAACAAGGATAATCTTTTTGATGGCAGGCAGTATCAAGTGAAGTGATGTGGGCAAGCATGAAAATGTAGAATTGGACAGTGAGTCATGTTTGTGCCTATGGACCCAATATTCTAAAAGAAGTGGAGGAATTTTTGAGTCATTAGAGAAGGCAGCAGACACAAAGAGAAGTCCCTTTCCTTTTCTTTGTTTCCTGCTCTTCTGTGAAGATCTCCAAACATATAGAAATGTTCTAGGAACTTTTGGAGAAAAGGGCAAAGTTAGTACAGGTAGTCGTCGACTTACGACCATGTTAGGTTCCGACCGACTGACCGGTCATAAAGCGATCTGGACGTAAGCCGGAGCAGTTTAGGTAAATCAGACACTGTGTACAACACAATTAGTTTACTATTTACAAAAATAAAAAATACTGTATAAAACCATTATACAGTAAATTACTGTGTAAATACTGTATAAAACCTAAAAAATGTTTTATCTTAAAGAACTAAACAAAACATACGTAGAAAATAGATAAGAAATATTTTACTGACCACTCATGCTTGGCTGCGGGTCATCAATGCCGCCACTTGATGTAGTGGGAGTTGTTTTTCTCATAAACTTGATGATTTTTGTATGAATTGTTTGTTTCCTTTTCTTCTTATAAATTTCAAGGTATGGCCAAAAAGCACCTTGCACCATTCGTTCAATCCCTGCAAATTGTTCAATGTTTGGGTCTATTTCCTCAAAATGTGTAAGTTTATTTAGTAGAGAAAAACCTTCAGATAACCCTCTAGTGATGAATTTTCTTTCTGGTTCTTCCATCCCTTCCTCTTCAGCCATTCTTTCTTCTTTCAAAGCGATAAGTTCTTCATTCGTAAGTTCTCCAGATTCTTGCTCTAGCAGCTCCTCAACATCTTCCACTTCAATGTCTAAAGAAAGTCCTTTTGCCAGTGTTACAATATTTTCCATAACCATTTCAAGTTCATGTTCACTATCAAATTCATTATTAACAAAATGCTGGACATGGTTTTTCCAGATTCCATTCATGCATTTCTTTGTCACAGCCTCCCACGTGGCCGCAATATTTTTGATGCATTTATAAATATCGTACTGTTTCCAAAACTCTCGCAAAGATTGTTCTGGGTCGGCATCTGTTGCGGCTATAGCTTTGCCTAAAGCGGTTCGAAAGTGTGTCTTAAATGTGACAATCGCCCCTTGGTTCATAGGCTGAATGAGTGGAGTTTTATTTGGCAGCAAATAAAAAACTTTTACATCTGGATGGAGGTGGTCTAAGTAAGGTGGATGGCCAGGTGCATTATCTAAGATTAATACAATTTTGAAAGGGATTTCTTTCTTGAAGCAATATTCACGAACTTGAGGTACAAAACAATTTAGAAACCAGTCTTCAAACAATGTTTGAGCCATCCAGGCTTTTCGGTTTGAATGGAAGTATACAGGCAGAGTGTGCTTGTTTACATCCTTGAATGCACAGGGATTTTCATAATGATAAATTAAAAAAGGCTTCAATTTAAAACCTGGGATGTTCCCACCAAGGAGCAAAGTCAGCCTATCTTTAAGGCACTTTACTCTACCTTAAAATCAGGTGCTTTTGGCTTCTTGGTGAATGTAAGTGCGTTCTGGCATCCTTTTCCACAACAATTCAGTCTCATTCATGTTGAAAAGCTTCTCTGGCTGATACCCTCCTTCCGTAATTATTTCATCCAGACTTTTAACAAACTCTTGAGCTCCTTCCACATCTGCACTTGCTGATTCTCGAGTGACTCGAACCCTATGAAGGTTGAATCTTCTTTTGAACCATCCTATACTTGCTATAAATGTCTGAGTGTAATCTTTTCTGGCGCATTCCTTCAGCATTTCAAAATCGTCGATACTAGAATGAGATAACTTAAAATCACGTGCGATCGCGTTCACCTTCTTTCCTTCTTCATACTGCTTGGTCACAATCAATGGCCTTTTTTGCTTTCTTGACAGGTCTAGGTGTAGACAAAGGCACTTTCCTCTTGGTTGACATGTTTAGGAGTTTTAAAAAAATGCTAATTGTAACACAAATTATAACTGAATCAAAAATAGTGAATGTAATATGTATGCAAACAGAGATTGAGACGCATGAATTGCGCCAAACACGCTACTGGGCGGCTGATGCTACACGCACAACTGTTCCCATTAGGCTTCAGGGACCACACGGATATGGCATGTGAGTGTAGCAGAAAAATCTGTTACAGTAGTTCTTACTGAAACGTGGTGCGAGATGCAGTAGCAGTCATAAGTCGTAAAGCGCATAGGTCGTAAGTCGACGACTACCTGTATTAATAAGTACGTGCTGGATTTCTGTACAAGACATAGACTAGTAATTACCAGCACCATGTTCCAGTATAAGATGTGCAAAAATTCACATAGAGTACATGGCAAGAAACCTTATTGACTATATTGATAGCTTCAAACTGGTTCAAGATACAAGGGTACCTATGGGATTTGAAATGGGAAGTGATATCTCCGTTTAGTTTTGAGCACAATAAAAAGGAGTATCATGTTGAAAAGAAAAGTATAAAAGAAAATTTTAACAAGATTCAAAGTTGTTTAGCTTTCATAGGTAAACTGTAGATTCAAATATACAAATCATGTTCAGAAAAAAAAATTAATCTTTGAATAGAAGAATTCAGATCTTAGAGACTTGCTCTGAAGAAAATACAGTATCTGGTAAGATAGTTCCATTACATAAAGGTGGCTCCAAAACAGAAGTAGCAAATTACAGACCAATTGGTATCTCTGGAGTGGTGGTTCAAGTATTGGAAAAGTTGGTTAAAAGTAAAATTCAGGAATGGGTGGATAGGAATATGATACTTTACAGGGGCAGCATGGCTTTGTAAAAGGTGGGTCCTACTCAGTAATTTATTCACCTTTTATAATAAGGTGACAGCAGAATTGGATACAGGAAATGGCTACACCATGATACCACTGAATTTTGAAAAGGCATTCGACAGAATACTGCATAGAAAACTATTATATAAGTTGGAGTGAATGGATATGAGGCTGGTGGCATGAACACAGAGGTGGCTGATAGATAGACATCAGAGAAGCAGTGTTATGGGGAGAGTGGAATCAACATTAATGGGGGAGCTAGTGGAGTGCCCCGGGACTCTCTACTAGGACTGCTCTTTAATTTGCATATTAATGACATAGCAGAAGATTGGGGGGGGGGATTCAGTTGTTTGTCAATGATTCAAAATTAGGCAGGGCAATAGTTGACAGAGGTGATGTAGATATCTTACAAGATGATTTAAATAAATTGATAGTTTGGACAAAGCACAATGGTTGTCAATTCACTGTTGTAAAATGTAAGGTAATGAACTTCAGGATGAAAAGATTACATGCTTTATATCATATTGATGGTACTAGTTTACAGGATATTGATAAGGCTAGGGATCTGGGGATGATGGCAGATGGAGATTTGAAATTCAAAAGACATATTGCAAGAGTTGGCAAAATAGCTCAGAGGATTATTTGGATGCTGAAGAGCACACTGACAAGTAAAGATAATGAGGTTTATTATTCTTCTTTAAAAGGCTATTATTCGGCCACATGTTGACTACTGTACAGATTTGGTCACCTGCGTTGCTTGGGAATCAGGAGGTTGTGGAGAGGATTCAGAGACGAGTGACCAAGCTGGTGACAGGTCTGTGGAATGTTCCCTATGAGGATTGAGTTTGTGTGGATAGCAGAGTTTTGTTGACAGGCAGAGGAGAGGGGATATGATAAAAACTTTAAGTTACTAAAGGGATACTATAAGATTGACAGAAGAAATTTTTCAATACATGGGGAGTAAGGGGAAAGCAAAGGGTCACGCTAGGAAGCTGTCTAAGAGTGTGGTTGGTAAGAGTGTGTGGACTAGTTTCTTTTCTTGGAGAGTGGTGAATGAGCAGAATGGGTTGCCAGAGGTGGTTGTGAGCACCCCAACATGAATAGGTTTAAGGAAATGTATGATAGGTAATGAATAGAATGAGTCTCCTGCAATGAGTCTTTTGACTCCATGGAGTGCCCACATAAATAATAACAACATTCCTTGCTCGAACTGAATTGGATGCTGCATGACCATGGGTATGGGCTATGTAAAACCTGCATGCAATCCAACAGATTCCTTTGTATTCACCCAAAGTTACTGTCTGGTGCAGATTTACAGCTTTGTTTATCATTGGACCATTCTTCTTTGCGTACATTCTCCAGTTAGGGTCCTGTGACCTGCTCAGTTACCTCTGAGGAGTATTGTGATATGATAAACAATTTTGTTGTGCCACAGCTTATAGCAGTGCCTGTGCATGGATACAGTTATTTTCATGCAGGATGGGTCCCCTGCACACATTGGTCCATCCATACAGGAGATTCTTCGAGAACATTTCATGGAAGCACAGTGATCAGCTGTGCATTTCTCACTGCCTTGGCCACCTTGTTCACCTGATCTGATCCCCTGTGTTTTCTGGCTCTGGGGATTATTCAAAGACAAGGTTTATTGGGATTATCCTGATAATGTGTCAGCACTGAAAGACAACATGATTCAGTATGTGCACAACATCAGTCCCGATCAGCTGCATTCTGCTGTTGAACACACTGTGCAAAGGATGCAGCTTGTAAATGCATAATGGAAGTGAATAGAAATATGTTATGTTTGTGTCACTTTTCTCCTTCTTACACACACAGAGAAAAATTATACGTCTACATTCGATACATCATTGAGCACTCCAGGTGGCAAATTTTGGAATTGCTTCTGCATGATGCACTATGTATTCTTGCAAAGTTTTGCAGCATTTGGATCACTGGGTGGTGCTCCACAAGGTCTTAAACAGGGATACTTTAATTTTGATCACCCTGTATTTATTGACTCAGCCAAGCAGGTGGTAAAGTTGTAAGAATTTAAACTTCTTGGTAGACTTAGGAAATTAAATACACAGTCATGGAAAAGAAGAAAGTGTATCTAAAGTTTCTATCAAATAAGTCAGCATATGTTTTTGACAGGATTCAGAGAAAAATGGAAGAGAACGAAGCAGCATGTAAACATAGCTAAACAAAAGTCACAAGAAGTGTGCAGTAAGAATACAGAAGGTAAATATCAGGAAGGCTGCAAAATATTCTGTTTTTCATGTTTCCTTTATCATCTCTAATTCTTTTACAGTACTCTTTCCTCTATTCTAAGCTTTCAAAAGGCTTAGAATGGAGGAAAGAGTACTGTAAAAGAATTAGAGATGATAAAGGTAACATGAAAACCAAAGATATTTCAAATGTCTTGGAGTAATATTTTGAAAGATTGCCAATTGAAACAGGGAGTAACAGAACAATGATTAAAAAATATTCAAGAGTAATGCAGCAGGAGTATATATATCAGTACTTAAGGTAGAAAAGCAATCAGAAATGAGCTAAGGTAGCTAGAGTAGATGATATTCGACAAAATGCTCAGATATGGAATTTTAAAAGTTTTACAGCAGCTGCACAGTAGTTGAATTCCTGGATGATTGAATAAGAGCCTTCATATCACCCATGTATTAAAAAAAAAAAAAAAAAAAAAAAAAAAGGAAAATTCTCACATATAGCTGAATGTGAGAATTAAAGAGCAGTCCCTATTGAGTGCTTCTGGCATGGCATGATATACACTTATACAAACATTCCTGAGAAGAGGTTAAGAAAAATTGTGGAAGGGAAATTCGACAAAGGACAGGATAGTTTCTTGTCTAATAGAAGTTATTAGTATCAAATTTTCATTTTAAAGATAAATATTTAAGAGAAATCATGATAATATAACAAGGATCTGCATTTAAGTTTTGTAGATCTGCAAAAGGCATAAGTGTCAAGAGAAAAGCATCTGTTCAAAATGCCACAATTATATGGTGTAAACAAGACACTATTTAAAGTAGTACATAGTCTTTGTGTTTTAAGTCAATTGCTAGTTGTAACATTAAATGGTTTGATACAAAAAATCAAGTATCAGACAAGTATATGCTATTCTAAATAAATCACTTTCTAAATTTTAATAAAAAGTGATGTAATAGGAGTCCGCGCGGTTAGCCTAGTGGTTATTACGCTTCGCAACCATACGCCTGCAGAAGGAGTGTCCTAGGTTCGATTCCCGTCGGTGACGTGAGGAGCTGAAGGATCTTCCTCAGCCACAGCCAAGTTAGCCAGTATTGGGCGTGGACAGCAGGGTTTTTTCCCCAGTTTATTCTGGGGTTTTTCATCCCGCAAAGCAGACAAACTGGCCTTGAGAACTTAACACTACAGGCCATAGGATATACCGGGGTATAGGGCTGACCACCTTATCCTGTAAACGGATTGAGGTCCGATGATCAATGGACCCTCGACACCGCAAGGTAAAAGAGGGTATAAAGAAGATGAGTGATGTAATAAAACAGTTAATTGAAAACTGGAGACCACATATGATGGTTTTGATAAAAGGGAGCGAGCATGTAGCATCAATGGCAGGATCATATTAAAAACTGAGATATTAGAGAAGTTGATATTGCTAGCAATCAGGAATGTGTGTAGCTAATCAGAGATGGTATTGTTACTTAAACAGAATGGGAGATTTAGAAAGGCTTGCAAAAAAAAAAGGGGACATTTAATGTCAAAATGGCACAAAAGAGACCCAGAAAATTACCAAGCTATAGATGGATTGGTGCAGAAGTGCCTTAGAAGACCGAAATATAAAATCTGACAATACTGCAGTCCTGACGAGATGGAATCATTTTGAAGAAAATGTCAGTAGGAAGTTGGTAATAGTTTTATGTCTGCTGGTTGCATTCATTTTCATGAATGAATAAAACCTTGTCTCATTCTCTCCATCTAACTTAACTAAGCAAGTGAAACGTGTGTGAAATCATCCAGCCATAATTAATTCTTGTATAACCAGTATAAATTAGTTTGCTGAAGATGCTAGAAGGATTTGAATAAAACATTATGCAGGCATTTCCATAGTCCAAAGACTTAGCGTGAGAGGCCCACATTAACCATTTTGATACTGTTCATATCGCTCCTTAAAGTCCTTCACCTGTAAAGCAGTAAAAACCACCCCAAGCAAACCATTTCACACTTATTTTTACCGCTCTTCAAGCAAAAAAAAAACAGTTCTTACACCTTTACGTAACACATTTACACAACATCTAAGAACTTGACTCTTGTGTCTTTTTTTATATATATATATATTAGACCCATATATGAGAGAGTGGTTGGTTAACCTAAAGTACATTAGTAATCATGTGGATGGGAAAAAGATTTGAGGAACGAGGAACTTGTTCGCATTAAATGTGAAAATCTGTATGTTGTATTCCTTGGAAAACACATCAGAGGTGAGGCTATTTTGGAATGCATAAAGAATGAAGGAGGAAAAAGTTGTTCTGGGTTTAGAGTTATGCCATTTCTCTATTACTTTCCTGTAACACGTTAGTTGGGTGTGATATCACATTGACATTTCTCATTATCCTATACACTTTGAGTTCCTCTATTTCATATCTCATCTTCATCCTCCTGAAAATGAGTGTGAAGATGAGTGTATAATCATTAGGAAAAGGAAGAATGATCATTCTTCCTTTTATTCATCACATAGCCAAAGAATTTTTTTTTTTTAAATAAAGACAAGCCTTTATAAATTCAAGGAGCTATACAAGCTTGTCCAGAACAGGTTTTACAAACACCCATGCCCCACGATGGGACTCAAACCATGACCTGGTGGATGAAGAGTGAGTGTGCTATCCACTCAGCCAATCATGCCAGCACTTTTGACCTGATTGGCTAATTTTCTGTCAGTCTCAGTTTGCATTAATCATTATGGTAGTTGCCCCTCTTCCATGTGCTTTGTGTTACAAGCTTGCTGAACACGTTTCTCCTTATATACCCTTCATAACATTCTTCTTTTGCAGCTCCTACCTTAATGATGTTACTGATCCATTTAACTCCCCCCCCCCGAGTTATCTTTCTAACTCTAAGTTTATCTGATACTGCTGTCTTCTTAATTTAACCGTTGACTGTTTTTTTTTTCCCCGTGCATTCTGATATTTTTTTCTTGCAATTTCTTAAGTCATATCACCACTTCAAGCTGCCTCCTGAGTTTTTCATAATCACCAGCTTGGCCAAGTGGTTATACTTGCTTTCCAACAGCAGGCTGCTGGTTTGTCATCCACTGTGGGCATGGATGACATCCTAAAGCAGCTTGAAAATAATTCCATGTTTGGTCTCTATTATACAGGGTGTCCCAAAATTCACGCAAGAAATAATTTTGATAGAAAACACAGGTTTTTAATTAAAAATTGTAATTTCTTATTGATTCATAAAGTATACAGTATAGGGTTATGCATGGAATAGCATATCGGGTAAATGGCTTCCACGGCTTTGTTGGCACATATGCACTCTTTTGTCGAAATTTTCCATGACAGTTTTGCATAAATGTGGCTGAATTTCGTTGATACAGCGCTCAATTTCCTCCTTCAAGGCGTGGGTGGTCGTGGGCTTGTTGGCATAAACCTTAGACTTCAAAAAACCCCAAAGAAAAAAAAAAAGAAAGTCCAACAGTGTTAAGTCACATGATCTGGGCGGCCAATTCTGATCACCAAAACGAGAAATTACACGACCAGGAAATGACTCATGCAGTAATTGAATTGTTTCTCAGGCTGTATGGCATGTGACACAGTCTTGTTGAAACCACATGTCGTCCACATCCATATCTTGCAATTTAGACACAAAAAACTGGATTATCATGTCACGATAGCGAGCACCATTAACTGTTATTGCCTTACCAGCTGCATTTTCGAAGAAGAATGGACCGATGATGCCTCTAGCCCAAAATACGCACCAAACAGTGACACGTTGTGGATGCATTTGTTTCTCAACAATCACTCGTGAATTTTCTGAACCCCAAATGCGACAATTTTGTCGATTAACGAAGCCATCAAGATGAGAATGAGCCTCATCGCTGAAGATGATTTTGTTTGAAAAATAAGCATCCACTTGTTGTTGTTCCATAATCCATTCAACGAACTCTCTTCGCTGTGTGTGGTCAGTAGGCTTCAGTTCTTGAGTCAGTTGAACTTTGTAAGCATAAAGATGCAAATCTTTCGTGAGAATACACTGTAGAGAGCTTCTCGAAATGCCCAATTCAAGACCACAGTGCCGAATTGATGTTCCTGGACTCTCAACAACACTCTCACGAACTGCTTTGATGTTTTCTGTTGAACGACTTGTTGAAGGACGGCCAGAGTGTATAAGATCACTAATTGATCCAGTTTCCTTGAATTTTTGAATTAATCTTTTCACAGTTGATGAAGTTAAATCACTATTTCGACCATATTTTGTACGAAAATTGCGAACTGTAGCTGCCAAACCTTTATTATTTTTAAAATATTGCTCAATAATGAAAATGCGTTGTTCTTTCGTGTAGCGCTCCATTTTTAATAACCCTGAACTGTCAGCTGTCGCGCTGTCTTTTTTTTCTCGTTGGCAACACTTTACCGCACAAATGCCGCTAAATTTAAATCTTACGTGAATTTTGGGACACCCTACAGTTGTAGAAAGTTTTTTTTCACTTAATCCTTTATCCAAGTGTAAACATGCAAAGTTTGCATGTGAAGTATCTTCACATGCAAACCTTGAAAATACAGATGTGAAATATCGCCAAATTATACATGGAAAAATAGAACAAGCAACCTTAAAACTGTACATATGGTAGAGAAGATATGTGGATGGCATCTTTATCGACTGGAAACACACCCAGAAAGACCTGAAAGATTTTCTATATTTTCTGAGTAACTGACTTCTGAAAATAAAATTCATGTTAGAAGTAAAAAAGAGTGAAAAATATCTATTCTTAGACATCCTTGTCAACCAAAACATCACTGGAGGATTATCATTAGAAGTCTATAGGAAAGAAACCCACACACGCACAGGTACTACCTACAAAGAAGCTCATTCCATCACCCTCAATAAAAATGGTATAATCAAAACCTTGAAAAATAGAGCTTTAAACATACTAAAAAATGATGACATCAAATGAAAACAAGAATTTCAAATCCTATTTCATTAGTTCCTCCAAAATGGATACTCAAAAAAGGTACTAAAGAAACCAAACTTCTATTTTCTGACAAACCATCCCATGATAACACAGAAATAAATTACATAGGTAAGGTATTTGTTCGATATGTTAGCAATGCGTCAAGAAAACTGGATTGTTTAACCGAATGCCCCAGCCCGCATAAAATTCTATCCAGTTGTACTATCATTTTGCATTATGGTTTAAGCCAATAAGAATACAATTTGGTTAGCTAAATCTCAAATTGCTAGCCCATCCATCTCATTTCATTCCTGTCATACCTTTGGCTCATACAAACTTTATTCATTTACTCTTCATATCCTCTTGCATTCCATACTTTTCATTTTAAATCATTTGTTCCTGACAAAATAGTTAACATTTTTACTTTCCCTGTTTAAAATTTGATGGCTTCACTAATATCTCTAATCTTTGAATCAGGCAAGCATGATTTAGTCATGTACTCATCAAATATACCCTAATCATGGAATTGCCATATAGTATTATCCCCTTAGTCTATCTTTTTTGCTCATTAATACTCTTTGCTTTTCTCTCTTGCTTCTTTTTTTTTTTTTTTCATACCACTTTCATCTAACACTTCTCAAATGCTCTAGCTCACACTGTATCATTTAAAAGATTCTGCATAATCGTGATCTTTCACTCGTTAAAGCAACCTCATTATTTTCTTCTTTCTTTACTTTTGTGTTATTTTTACTCTAAGTCACACTTCCGTCACTCTTACTTCATTCAGCTTCACTTATTTCTGTATTTTCTTTCTTTTTTTTTCCCCCACAGCCATTTACCACACTGCTTTCTCTTTTGACACTGACACATCTGACAAACACTCTCATAACATTTCTGATGCTCTCTCTCTCTCTCTCTCTCTCTCTCTCTCTCTCTCTCTCTCTCTCTCTCTCTCTCTCTCTCTCGAGTTTTGCTTATCACCCACAAATCACTCACTTCAGTTGTGAATACATTGTATGCATGCAGGCACATACCATCTTACAAAATTTCTCATTTTAAAAAATTTCTGGTATCTTGTCCTGGTTCATTTTGATGCCATCAGCATTATAAGAATAATCCTTATTAAATAAGCCTTTAAAAAGTAAGTCCAATAAATACTATACACTAATTGATTGCATTAGACGATAAACTATTACTAGATCACAAAAATAGTTTGTTATATAGTTTGCTATAGTGAATTTCGTTTTTGTACATAGCTTGTACTTGAAACTTTGGTTTAGACTTCTCAGTTGTTTGTTATAGCAGTATTTGCAATAGTAAAAGTCACTCAGCAATATTAAGCATTATTGTAACAGTGTACATGATACCACCTTAAATAATAAAAAGAACAGATGTATGTTTTCTAATACATTTTCATTTAGAGTTTAATATATTTATTAAAATAGCTTTTTTTTTTTACTCGTGAGTTTAAAAAACAAATTCTCTGATATTATGTTATAACATATTACTTTTCTGTTTTAATATTTGAAAGAAAATATATTAAATGTTATTTCATCATGTGCAGCATCTGATACTGAAAATTCATCTGAAGATGATCAAGATCAAGAAGGAGCTGTTTCAGAAATGGAATGGCTTTCTCAAAAAGATTCATCAGAAAGTTCCAAGGCTGTGAGAAAATGTCATTGTTTTAGTCATTTATTAAAATATTGCATGTTTAATAGTATGAATAAAGAAATATTTGTCTTTTGTCATTGAAGCTATGAACATTTCACCATTGAAGTTCCAACAAACTTTAAAATACAAGAGTTCATTTAATTCTAGTACTGAAGTTGTTACAAATCATGCTAACCTGCGAAGTGCCTTAGTTGTCATTACATGTAGGAACAGTAACTAGAGTTTTCTTATAAATCAACCACTGAGTTTATTCTGTGTTCTGTTTGTCATAAGTAATTTTTTGTTCTGATTAATTTCTTGTTAATATTACACCGTGATTTCATGTATGGAGGATTTTTGATGGAATATATCATTCTTTAGTTTGTTGGGAGAAGTATATATTTAAAAAGGATTGATAATCTGATATTTTTATTATTCACATCCATTGGTTTGAGTCCATGTAATCCTCAGTTTGCTTTCACGAGCTGATGCCTGAAAGTAGCAACAAGTTGCAGTGTATAGTGTGAAGATATACCGTGGCACTTCGAATAAAAAGGCTATACAGTTAAAATTGAAACTTGTAGTGACAGCTGTTATGAAATATGACTCTTCCATTGTGACCCTGAGAGGGGTTTACTTATTGAAGATCTGATTTGCCATGGCTGAAAAAAAAAAAAAAATGCACACTTTTGAGTCTAACTTAAACAGATTTTATTTGTTTTTTTATGATAATTACACACAGCTCAAATTCTGTAACACTTCTAGTACTATGAGTGAGTTAAGGGTGGGTTACATAATCCAGGAATTCCATTTTAGAGACCAAGCACAGCACTCTTTCAAGCTACTTCAGCCTCCAGTAAATAAGATGGTAGTTATGCACCAAGTGGTAAAAGTTATCTACTACCTTAAAGGCCTTGGCAAATTGAAACCAGTAGAATGTTGGTTGCAAAATGCAGATTCTGTCCACTCATTCACTGAGATCAATACTTTGTAAACTATTGAACTCTTGAAGAATGAGACATGATCCTTAAATCAAAGTATTATGCAACATATTTCTTAAATGAAACCAATTAAAGTGAAAATCAGTACTGAAGTGCTTTTTTATATTCACCATTCTCTTTATCTGACCTAAAAAAAACAACTTCAGATCTTGTTAAAAAGACAACACGTTCATCAAGCATTTAACTCCTTCAACATCAAAAGAAATGCCTATGCATCCAACAAGCTCTCTAAGAAAGCACTACTGGACATTAGCAATGATATATTATTATATATTTATGATGGTTAGTTAAACATATATAAAAAAGTTGAATTTATTAAAACTCCAATATATTTTGTTCAGTGTTACATGGACACCATTAGGGAGAGAAGAGCACAGTTAATTACATTCAAAACATGTCACAAGATATGAGTCATGTGCTTACTAGTTTGTGGCTCAGTCACAGCTGAATTAACAGGAGAATGCACTATTAGAGTTCAAAGGAACAAAATGGATAGCTTCTGTATTCAAAATTAAATAATTTATTCATTTGAGATTGCCATGCAGTTATAGCTGTTAGTTTCAAGGAACAGATGATCAAATTTAAATCTGCTGGGATGAAAAACCTTGGTTTGGTTCCAAAAGTCTAATGTCAGTTGGCATGGAAAGCAAAGCCAAACATTTCTCCACTAATGTAGTACTGATGTTCTTGGATTCTAATCTGAACAGAATGGCCAATTTGCCCAAAATAACAGTCAGCATGAATAAGACACTTGATAGACATCTGACAGAGAAAGAGAGAGAGGTGGTAATTTGTCCTTGGTAGAAAAGAAAGCTTTCAAGCTGATTTGAAGGTTGTGTATAGATTGTGCTCATGAAGAATCCATGCTAATTGTTGAGGTGTTCTTTCAAGGCAGGGTATGTAAATTCTTTCATTCAGATTGCCATCCACTCTACAGCCAAAAGCCTGCTGGTTCAAATCTCACCATGGGCATGGATGGTGTGTTGTCTGTGAAAATACTAGTGGTGGTGGGCAGTAGATGATGTTGATGTAGATGATGATGGTAGTTGCAATTCACTGTAATTGGTGAATACGGAGTGTGGAGTGTGACATGGTAGAGACGGAGAGCTGTAAAGCAGGTGCCCTCCCTTGATGAGTTGTTGGACTCCTTGGAGGTGTCACGTAATAATTATAGTCTTGCTGAGGGATGAGAACTTGATAATATTCTGAATGGTAGTTGTAACCAGGGGCTCAGAAATCCACTCGCCATAGGTGAGTTTTCAGCATCATTCTAAATGCATTCAAAATACATATTCTTCACATAGTTTACATTTATTTTTATTTTTTAAGTATTATCTCATTCTCTGGCAAGTTATTTGATCACAGGTGGCTGTCAATTAATTTATTAAAGAAGTTTTATTTCCAACCATAGCATCTTTATGTGATTAATAAAATGAACAGTCATTAAAATCTCAACTTGCCATATCTTCTCCCCCCAATAGCTGTTCTGTTGTTATTATGTCATAACATAATAATTGGTAACATTTAAACATTTTTCTTTCTATGTGAAAGACTTTGTAATATTTGCTATCAAATATTAAAAAAAAATCCTCTAATTTTTCTCCCAGCTGTATTATACAGTGTTCTGCCTTGATGCATGCTCCATACATACTTTTGTTTTTCATTTCAGTCATAAAGTGAAAAATGAGCCACCAATTACATGTCTTTTTGGCATCTTACTTGAAAACAGTAAATTGCACACACTTCAAGCAAAATAAGCAAGTTTTGATATCATGAACTCATTTAAAATAAATTGTAGTTATCATTTGCAATAAATAAATTTTATAATGAAATCAATGCATCCAGTGCACAACATATTTGTATAAATTTATCCTTCGTTATGAACAATAAACAAGGAAAATACAAGCTACACTTAAGTGAAACAATACAAACAAAAAAAAAATTGCATTGACCACAAAGCATTAAAAATACTGGAAGAAAGAATTCTCTTTTGCCATCAAGTAACAACAATCCGGTAAGACGTGCTTTCCAAGATATTGCTGAAGGATTCATATAGTTGAGTTACAATGACAGAGTTGCATTTTGTAATGTATGCAAAAAATATGCTAGTGGCTGCTTGACAGTAACTCTAAATATCTATGTGCAAGACCTTTAATAATACCTGTCTTCCATGATATATGATGATGTGAAGATCGATGTATCTGACAGTGGAAGAGAGTTTTCTATTCATAAAAAAATTGAATAATTTCCCATAGAAGTGCAGATTTTTAAATTATCCAAAAAGGAAAGACTGTTGTTGGATTCACGTTTAGTAGTGAATTTGATATGGGAGTACAAATATCTTTTATCCAGAAATTGTAGTAATTCTGTCTCTGAGTGAGACCAAACTATGAAGAATTACTATAATTTGCAGATAAAATAAACTTATACTTCCATATCAGATTCACTATTAAATGTTATGAAATTGAGAGGAGGAAATGGTAATGAAGAGTTGGGTTTGGAGATATTCCATAAAATAACTAAAGCTGGTGAAATAGGAGATTTGATCTGCTTACATGCCAGAATAAACTGTACAGCATAGCATGCAGCAGCATACAGCCTTTGCCAATCCTTCTGCTTTTCCCTTCATTGATCTCTCTGCAATGCAAATTTGTATCATGTCTCAAAGGGCTTAGGTTATATATAATATAATTCATCATCATCAGTGCCCATCGCAGTTTTTACCATTCCCCCTCTGTCCATCACCAGGTGAACTCAAGGCTTGCAAACTCTTTCCACTCCACTCCTTCACATCATATACCCACTCTTGTCTTGTTTTGGCCATCCTCTTCTGTTTACACCATCTATTGTACCAAACATCAAGGTTCCTGTCTTTCTGCTATTATCCATCCTGTAGATATGTCTAGAAAGATTAAGTTTCCTTATTATTTTCTGCATTAGATTCTCTTTGCAGTTTACTTTTCCATAGTTTTTTTTCATTTGTTATATTCTGCATCCATCCAATTTGTAGAATCTTTCTATAGCATATTCTTTCAAATGCCAATATTTGTCTCATAGTCTTTAACCACATTTCGCATTACCCACATTTCGCAACCATGAGAGCACTCGTTGTGAATATGTATGTTTCTAGCAGTCTCAGCTTTGTGGCAAGGCTCACTGATTTCTGTACGTTTCCCATATCTTCTTGCCTGTAGGTTTACGGTTAGTTTTGTTATCCTATATACACACACACACACACATATACAGTAAAACCCCGAGGTTACGTGGTAGGTGGGACCAACAAAAAGCGCGCAAGTTGAATTCGCGTAACTTGGGGTATAATTTTGCATGTAATTTATAAATATAAACATACAATTGGGACCAAAGGTTTATAAAAACACCTATATTTTTTAAGAAATATAAACATAATTGTAGTTTTTCGTACATAAAAAAAAAAAAAAAAAAAAAAAAAAAAAAGTTATTTCGATGGTTTTATAAAATCTAATAGATTCGTCTGAGGGCATAATGTCTTTTTCTTGTCACGCAAAATTTCTTCATAGAAAGGTTTACACCTTTCTTTTATGACTGTTCTTACTCTGGATTTCTGTAGATCGAACTTCTTTGCTAGCTCACAAATTTTCATTCCGCCTTCAAAATCCTTAATAATGTTGAGTTTTGTTTCCAAAGTCAAGGTTTTTCTTTTCTTGCTAGCTGTAGAAGAATCGGACTTGCTTCTTTTGGATGACATTATTATTTTTTATGTGATAAAATTTTTATCAAGAACATAACATTAAACAATCGCAAAGTTTGTAATAAAAATCTTGTGTGAATGGAGACTGCACGAAACACATCAGTGCTTGTTCACAGCATGTGTGACACTGGCGAATGTGGCCGGTGCCTGAAAGATAAGACTAGTGGTGAGGCGTGAAGCGGGAAGGGAATACGCACATATAAGAAACCGCGTAACTCCGGATCCGCGTAAGTCGGGGTATGACTGTGTGTGTGTGTATATATATACACACACACACATACAGTGGTGCCTCGTAGTTCGTATTTAATTTGTTCCAGAAACCCATTTGGACTGAATCGTTCGAAGTGCAAATCAAGATTTTACAAAAGAAATAATGGGAAGCGAAATAATCCGTTCTCATATCCAAAAATTTCAATAATTTTTTTTTTATTTTATCTATTTTAGGTTTTTTAATGTTAATAATTTGGAAAAAATTAAACAAAATAATCTTATTTATTTTATTAATTTTAATTATTACAACATAAAAATAACGGTGAAGAATATTTTTTTAATATAAAAATCACAGAGACGAAAATAATGCTCCCGTTGTTAAGAGTCTTCTTTCTGCTTCTTAGCTGGAGTTGAGAATGCTGATTCACGTTCTCTTTTTTCTGCAGAGAAGAATCTATCTTTTTTTTTTGGCGCTGATGATTTTCTTTGATATTTTTAAAATAATCCATGTTGTCATCGAATAAGTTGATATTCCTGTTCACTACTGTCTTATTAGGGTGCTATTTTAACAGAGAACAATTCTTGAAGGTCGGCATTGGAAATGCATCCTTTGGCATCCTTCTCTTCCATAAAAATTTCTTTTTCCACTTCTTTTTGTTGTTGATCGTGAAGTTGTTGAAGTTCTTCTGTGCTGAGTCTGGTTTTATGATCATATTTTAACTCCTCTACATCCTCATTACTCACCTCTAATCCCATAGCTTTACCCAAAGACACAATTTCATTTACAATAGACTTTTCTTCACAGTTACTACTTCACTGACTGAAATACAATCTGCCCAGAGTTTATTCCAAGCAGAAATCATTGTTTATATAGAAACTTCTTTCCATGCTTTATCGACGATCCTTAAGCAATGAATGTTGTAATGCTCTTTCCAAAATTCTTCAAGAGCCAGTTCTGTGGCATTGGTTATTTCAAAGCACTTTTGAAACATAGCCTTAATATACAGTTTTTCGAAGTTTGAAATCACTTGCTGGTCCATGGATTGTATGATAGAAGTGGTATTGGGCAGCGTGCCGAAACTGTCTAATGCTAAATGACTCTGAGTTCCTGGACTTAGTTTGAACTTAGAAACGCCGTTCAAACTGCGAATCACATTTCTTGCGTTCTCAAGCGTTTGAACTCTGGAAGATTCGAAGTTAGAAGCGTTCGAAGTACGAGGCACCACTGTATATCCTATTTATATATATCCTGGTTAGCCGAGTGGTTAGTGTAACTGCTCCCCAGCCAAAAGGCTGCGGGTTCAAATCTGGACGTGGATGTTTGTAATTATCTGTGAAAATGGTGGAGGTGGGCAGTAGATGCCGTTGGTGTAGATGATGACGGTAGTTGTAGTTCATAGTAGTTGGATGGAGAGTTGTAGAGTAGGTGCCCTTCCTCGATGAGTCTTTGGACTCCTTGTAAGTGTCACACAATAATAATAATATATACCTTTTTTTACAGTCTAAATTATGACATGTTGCTTTCCAGTTATGTGAACCTCCTAACCTCTTCCAGCTCATGTTTGACTTATTTACTTTTCATTCTTTTTTCTCTCTCTCTGCATATTGTTTTAATTTGTTCAATGTTCATTATCAACCCATATCTCTTTCCTTCTTCATTTAACTTCAGTATTGTTCTCTCTAGTTCGTCAAAAATCATCTGTAAGTTATTAATTTTTTACTTTGAACTGTAATTCTCCATTATGACATCCATTTTTCATAGCAGCCTCTGCATTATCATTGATATTCTGCAATAAACATATCAGGTTTCTGTCCATTGCATAAGATTCATATAGTCCATGCCACTTTCTGATCTATACAGTGAATGTGTTCTGAAAGTCAACAAAGAAAGAATGAATATTTTTATTTTAATGTAGAGCTTTTTCCACAATTAATCTTAACATTAGTATTGGGTGCACTGCAGTGGCATATTTATGTATTTCCTGCCCCTAGGCCCACAGAAAGTAACGCTCACCCATATTTAATGAATATGTTGATTTACATGCATAACCTATTTATATCATAAGTTCGTAATATAAATATAATTTCAAAAACGAGCCCGGAAATTTCCACATCCCTCAAAATTTGCCGCTCTAGGCCCGGGCCTATACCTAAATACATCACTGGTGCACAGTAGTTCTGAATCATGTTTGTTCATCTTCTAGATTTTCTTCCACTATGCTTCCTTATTTTTTCAGTTAATGTCATAAGTACTTTTCCCATCTGACTTTTAGAGCAATTGTTTTGTTTTTTGCAATGCTTTGCTACCTTTTTTTTTTATGAATGGGTATTATAATTGATCTTATCTGTTCTTTGGTGTTTTCCTTTTGTCTCATGCAATATTGCACAGTGGGTATAGTTTTCTGTTATCACCTTGCTACCGTGCTTCTCCCCAGTGATATCATCATTCCTGCTGCTTTTATGGGTCTTTAGATGCTTTACTACCTTTACAACTTTGTCCCTCAGTATATATCCGTCTCTCTCTCTGTGTCCTATATAACCGAGCAGTATCTTGGCGATCTCTCTCCTGTTTCTTCTGTGATCAAGATTTTATCCTTTTCATATTTTATGGTCCTCTGTTTTGGGTTCCATTCTTGATGTTTCTGATCATCTTATATAATTCTCTGGTTCTGTATTCACCATAGCATTTATTGATATCCTTCCATTGTTCCTCTAACAACTTCCATTTGTCTCTTCTAACTAATCACTTCATTGCATTTCACTCTGTGCTGTTCTTCCATTTCCATATAATTATTTCTCCTAATCTTTCATACTTCATTTTCTGAATTAGCTTTAATATCTCTTGAGATTCACCTCTCCTTTGGCTTTTCTGTTTCTTCCACTGTTCTCTTGATTGTTGACACCACTGTTGCTATCTTCCAGTTTTTTTTTTTTTTTTGTAATAGATTTCGGTTCTTTCTTGAACTATTTCCTGTACACTTTTTCTGCGATTTCCTTGCTCAGTGTCCTTATCTCTCTCTCTCTGACTCTGAAACTCTGCTTTTACTTGTTTCAGTTTCGACTCAGTGTTAGCAACCGCTAAGCTATGATCCCATTCTGTAACAGACATGAGGAATGGGAAAAATAATGGCTAAACATGGATGTGGAGAAAGAATGCCTTGAAACATGAGATGGTAATTTGCAATACACAATACCAGCCAAGACTGCAGTTTCTCACACTGCATTACTGGGCTGATGTAGCCCATCTCGGTTGTACAGGAAGTGTACAGGAAACTTGAACTATTTCCTGTACACTTTTTCTGTGATTTCCTTGCTCGGTGTCCTTATTTCTCTCTCTGACTCTGAAACTCTGCTTTTACTTGTTTCAGTTTCAACTCAGTGTTGGCAACTGCTAAGCTATAATCCCATTCTGTAACAGACATGAGGAATGGGAAAAATAATGGCTAAACATGGATGTGGAGAAAGAATGTCTTGAAACATGAGATGGTAATTTGCAATACACAATACCAGCCAAGGCAGTTTCTCACGCTGCCTTACTGGGCCGATGTAGCCCATCTCTTGCTTATAAGTATCATGCCAAGCATGTTTATTCTTCTATCAGGTGACTGCTATGTCCACTTTCTGCAGTCTTTGGCTAGTATTATGTATTGCAAATTACCATCTCATGTTTCGAGGCTAAGGCATTCTTTTTCCTCTTTTACTGCTTTCTCCATATCCATATTTAGCCATTATTTTTCCCATTCCTCATGCCTGTTTCAGTCTCGAAATTTCAGTTTACTCCAGTGATGAGTATATCCCCTTTTGGTATCCAAAAATTACTTCCAAGTTGCTATGCTATAGAATATTTCTTTTTCATTTTTTTCTGAAGTGGTTAAATAAACTCAAATCACTGTGATGTTAAATGGTCATACTGCAAATCTTGTCATTATCATTCTTTCATTTACTGGATTGTGTCCTAATAATGCTTTCTCTCCTCTTTTACTGAGAAGAAATCCAACCCTTGTTTCATTATTGTTAGATTGGTTTGTTGAGTGATTACTGTATTTGCTCTCCAACTAAGGCTGCAGGTTTGAATTCCACCTTGGGCATGGAAGTGTATGATTAGCTTCAGGTGGGAGATGAATTTCATCACCCAGTATTAGACCACTGTCTTGTTTATTGATGGCCAGAAAATGAAATTAATACCAAAAAAGTAAAAAAGAATATATGGACACCTGGCAGTTCATGTTTTTTAAGTAGTGCAGGCTAAGACAACTCTGATGCCGAGGATTGTATTCTCATAAGCTCTCTGGTCAAATATTTTAAAATTTCAATGTTTCTACATATACGAGGTGCGGCTATTAAATAATTAGACAAGGTGCGCTGTGAATCGTGTACTCGTAGCAGTGGGATGCGCTTGCGCCATGAATGACCTTGAAGGTTCTAAAAGCAGTTGAGATAAGCATTGTTCGCTGTCACGCGTAGTTAGTCTGTAGGCAGTTATAAAAGAAACACATGCGAAGTTGTTTTGCAGGAATAATGTCTATTATTAAACTCGAGCAGCGCATTAATCTCAAATTCCTTGTGAAATTGAAAAAATTGCTGACCGAGTGCTTGAAACTGTTGCAGGAGGTGTATGGTGATAATGTAATGTTACATGTGCAAATGTTTGAATGGCACAAATACTTTGCTGAAGGTCGAGAAAACGTTGAAGATGATGAACGACTGGGTCACTCTGTCACAGCAGCAGCAACCGAACAATACGTTGCGAAAATTAATGAAATTGTTCGTAACGATCACAGATTAAGCATTTGGATGATAGCAGACATGGTGCACATTGATAAGAAGACTGTACAACAAATTTTGTATGAGCAATTGAACATGAACAAAGTCTGCACCAAAATGGTTCCCAAAAACTTGTGTCAGGAGCAGAAAGATGTTCAGAAACAAATTTCCACTGACATCATGGAATGGCTGACACAGAACCAGACTTGAGGAGAAGATCATCAAATGTGATGAGACATGGATTTTCCAGTATGATTCAGAAACAAAGAGACAATCGATATACTGGAAAACTCCCACGTCACCGAGAATGAAAAAAGCAAGAATGAGCAAGTCAAAACTGAAGGCAGTGCTGATCTTTTTTTTTTTTTATATCAATGGCGTGGAAATGGTTGAATGGGTACCAGAGGGTCAGACAGTTAACCAACATTATTACCTTGAGGTTTTGGCCAAGCTGAGAGAGCAAGTGAGGAAGAAGAGACCCAATCTGTGGAAGAAAAACACTTGGATTTTCCATCAGGACAACGCTCCAGCCCACAGTGAACTGTCTGTAAAGCAGTATCTGGCTGATAAAGAAGATCCCAGTGTCGGACCACCCACCTTACTTGCCGGACTTTGCTCCGTGTAACTTTTACCTTTTTCCAAAGTTGAAATCCACATTGAAGGGCACCCATTTTCAGTCACTGGATGAGGTAAAGGAGAAAATGGCAGCACTACTGAAGTAGATAACATCTAATGACTTGCAGCACTGCTTCCAACAATGGAAAATTCGTGTGCACTGGTGTATAGATAGAGGAGAGTATGTTGAAGGGATAACAATTAAGTTGTACAATTGTAATAATAAACCACATTTTTGCAACTGGTCTCGTCGTTTAATAGCCATACCTCTTATTTGGCTTTAAAGGAAGGTCGGATTTTTAATATCCCTCTATTTCTATATAATTTACACTCCTGAAATAAAGCCATATTGGCTCTTTCTGTGATTAAAAAAAAAAAAAAAATCCTTTGCTTACCCACAATACGAATGTACTATAGGTTTACAAAAATCTTTCGTGGGTGAGGTTATATATATATAATACATAAATTGGAAATCACATCCCTTGTAGTGGTTCAGTTCCAAGACATCTTGTGATGTAGTAATTGCTGCTATTTCTAAGCCATACATGTATTACGTTCGCTTGCAACTTTTTATGAGAATTCCACCTACAAAAGGCTGTTAGCCTTTAATACATTAGTATTAGTGCTGTGGGTAAGCTAATGGTTAGATAATCCAGACCCTTTTTATTGAATTGCTTTAGCTTAGCATTGTCTTTCTTATTTTAGATTGGATACCACTATTCAGGGAATTCATTATTTGTTATCTATTAGCAATGAGGTAGCAGCTCCATTGTCTCTTTGAACTGCACGAGGTGTAGAGAAGTAAGAGCACATGATTATATGATCATGCCCATATACACTGATCACGTTACAGCCTGTCACGAACTGACAATTTGCACCCATAGAATGCACTTGATTTCTTGAGGGATCCAGTAATTGCATGTTAATAGAAGGGGAGGAAATTGAAATTATGCTATTGCATTAGCAGAATTTTTTTAAAATTTGTATTAACTTTTCTGAAAGTAAAAGAAATACCTTAAAGAAATTGTACATCATTAAGGTTTATGTTGTTGAGAAATTAGATGGTGAAGTGAATGTTGGAAGTAGTTTTTTGCACATGGAATTTGGTTTTTTAGAATTTTTGGGATGTATTTTGTAATTTTTTGTAGTTTTTTTTTTTTTTTTTAAACCACGGTGTCACTATTATTTAGCATGTTAATTAACAGATTGAGGGCATGCAGTAGAAGTGGACCTCGAACTGTTTCTTCAAATTGAGGAGATACTGGATCCCTTTAATTAAATATGAAATAATGAGCATACTCATTAATATCAGTGCAAGCCAGCATGTAATGTATTTTAAGCAACAGGCCACCAGGCCAGCAAAGTTGACTACAGATTTATCTGGTCATATGACATGTTAGGTTCCACACTATTGTCGTATAGTGAATTTCATGATGTAGTGACTCACTGCCTTTTGTTATATATACCGTATTTTCCGGCGTATAAGACGCACCCAAGAAATTTAATACAATTTTCTGGAAAAAACCTAAAACCTAACACAAAATATCTCAACACGTCAACTCAATACTGATAAACATCAGTAACTGATTACTCGGATAAGATATTATGAAACTTTAATAGGGACTCCCCGTTCTTAGCCAATGACGCGCTAGAAGTCACGTGAAGGTCATGCATCAATTTGATTGCACCATTAACCGCCTACAAAGATCTTGGAACATAAAAGGGAGTGCGTATGACTTTGAAAAGAGGAAACAATCTTTACCTTCATTATATAAGACCCACCCCATTTTTAAGGTAAAAAAGTGCGTCTTATGCACCACCGGAAAATACGGTATATATATAGAGAGAGATTTTTTCATTTGTAGACGAATGTAATAGTTTTAATAACATTTTTTAAGCAGTCATAAGCTTAAATGACTTAAGCTTAAAGCTTATATTGATGCCATTTATGCATATATATGCATAAATGGCATCAATATTTTAGTTATGTCAGATACACAAATGGAAAATTCAGAATAATTTTCACAAACAAAAACGTTGTTCTGTATAGCTTGGCTTAAAGGAATATGCCAACCAGTTCAGTCATCAATCTTCACCATTAGAAGTTTTTCCATTTCTGCAATAAGATTGTCATGCTTACAGATAACTGTAATATTAACTAGTGTAGCACTTTTCACTTCACTAAGAACTTTATCATTGTTTTTAGCAACTGTAACAACAGTAGTGCACAGTAAGTTTTTAGCCTGTAGCTTCTCTCAGTGTTCACCGCACCATCATCACTAAATTTAATAATTTTAATCTTAGTATCAAATATGATAGGTTTATGTCGTCTTTTCACTGGGAGCAACAGCACCCTTACTTTGGACTTTATCAGCTATTAAAATAAAATAATAGTTACAAATGATTTATAATTCACAGTGTACCCAAAATGCAGATACAGTAAGTAGCAACGTTGTAAACAAATAGTTCACGAAAACGCATATGTGAATTATAGTATCTTCATGTCACTAAAACTGTCACATCTGTGAATGCAGTGCAGTATATGAGGGTGGTCTGATAAGTTCTCGTTCTCGACTATAGATGGCAACACTATCAGCAAGTTTTTTTTTCTAAGTTGGTATATCTGTCATAAGCATCCATGTGAAATTGCAAGTCATTCTATCGAGTAGTTTTTTTTTTTTATATATACAGCTGTCTAAAGCAAAAGTGGTGTCTGTATCCCTTGAAATGGAGAAAATTGAGTATCCTGTGGTCATAAAATTCTTCGTAAAAGAAGATTTAACGCTAAAAGAAATTCATTCAAAGTTCGTAAAAGTTAATGGGCACTCTTCTTCTTCGTTTTCGAAAATTGAAGTACCAGCCTTAAGATGATCCACGTGAAGATGTCCAAAAAGTGTAACACCAGAAATCATTGATCAAGTGCACGATATGATATTGGATGACCGTCGAGTCAAAGTGCATGAAATTGCTGAAACTATAGGCATTTCAAAAGAACGTGGGATATATTTTGCATGAAGAATTGCATACGAAAAAACTTTGCGCAAGATGGGTGACACTTGCTCAAAGCGGATCAAAAACACACTCGCATCAACATCTCTGATAGTGCTTGGAGCATTTTAACAAGAATAAAACTGATTTTGTGCATCTATTTATTATTATGGATGAGACTTGGATTTACCAATACCCACCAGAATCCAAACAGTATCTGTCATAAGCATCCATGTGAAATTGCAAGTCATTCTATCGAGTAGTTTTTTTTTTTTATATATACAGCTGTCTAAAGCAAAAGTGGTGTCTGTATCCCTTGAAATGGAGAAAATTGAGTATCCTGTGGTCATAAAATTCTTCGTAAAAGAAGATTTAACGCTAAAAGAAATTCATTCAAAGTTCGTAAAAGTTAATGGGCACTCTTCTTCTTCGTTTTCGAAAATTGAAGTACCAGCCTTAAGATGATCCACGTGAAGATGTCCAAAAAGTGTAACACCAGAAATCATTGATCAAGTGCACGATATGATATTGGATGACCGTCGAGTCAAAGTGCATGAAATTGCTGAAACTATAGGCATTTCAAAAGAACGTGGGATATATTTTGCATGAAGAATTGCATACGAAAAAACTTTGCGCAAGATGGGTGACACTTGCTCAAAGCGGATCAAAAACACACTCGCATCAACATCTCTGATAGTGCTTGGAGCATTTTAACAAGAATAAAACTGATTTTGTGCATCTATTTATTATTATGGATGAGACTTGGATTTACCAATACCCACCAGAATCCAAACAGCAGTCAAAACAGTGGACATGTGAAATCTTGAATGAAGAGATTTCACTAAGAAATATTTGATTCGGGATTTAACAAGCTTTAACACACCAAGGATATACTTGTATATAAGTAGAATTGTAAATTTCTGGAAAGCCTTAAAGATATTGTATCTTGACATTGACCAATTCTATGTAAAAGAATATTACCTATCTTTGCATGTTTAACAAGGGAAGAATAATTTGTGAAATATATGTTAGCGTGTAAAATTATGAGTTCAAGGTACGCGAACGAGACACTCGGATTAGCAACAGAGCCTATGTATGACCGATTCTATGTAAAAGAATATTACCTATCTTTGCATGTTTAACAAGGGAAGAATAATTTGTGAAATATATGTTAGCGTGTAAAATTATGAGTTCAAGGTACGCAAACGAGACACTTGGATTAGCAACAGAGCCTACGGCAGTCACGTATACACAGTGCGCGTGCTAGATTCCTGGAAGATGCTAAGAGAGAAGAATGGTGATGGATGAAAAGGTGTGACGCAAAAGGGATGCCGCTAAAGGTGTAATATAAAATACAACTCGGGACTTTTTTTTCTCCTGGATTCCAGTTCTTCCTCGTGCTCTCCTGTTCAGAATTGGCACCCATCACTCGAGGGCCCCAGCTCGAGTTGTTCCCAGAGATATGTAGGTGAACCTGGCCAACGGAACGATGTCTCGATGGAGATAAGCAGCCAAGTAACAAGCGAGGTGTGGGCATTTCGTTAGCATACAAAGGAAATCTACGCAAGCTGACCGTCATGCTAGACCACGTGGACCAACTTAAGCAGAGCTGTTTCTCGTCTCCACATTGGAGAGGAAAAAGCACGATAGCAAGCTCCAAATCAAGCCCAGGAGAGACGACCATCAGGATAAAGAATAAGTAAGTTGTAAAGGGAATTGAAGATTGAGGGACAGACCTGAAGAAGTCTTAAAGATCCGGTAATGTACAAACCTTAGTCTCTTTTGTTGTGGAAGAAAGAATTAATGTATAATAGTGAACAGGAACATTCATTAGTAGAGCTCATATTATGTAAGAGGCAGGACTTGAGTATTTAGTCTAATACCAAAGTGTTACATCTCCAGGAACATAATGTATTGTAAATGTCGATCATGTTTAGTATATTATAGTATAATCCTACACGACATTAATTGAATTAATGCCTGGAAGGAATTGTAAATCGAAGAATACAAAAGGACAATTAATTGATTTAATAGCAGTGTCTTATGACAAGATTCAGCTATATAAATTATAGTTTGTTATATTAAGTTCTGTAACATAAAGTGATTATCTTAGCTGAGTGTATATTTGAAGAAAGTGTATTGCATGAGTTTTAATAAATGAACCTTTGTAATTTTTACCTAATTAGTGAATCCAATGCACCACTTATTAATTAGAACCTGAGCGGAATTTAATTGTTTAACAGAGACCACGACTGCAAACTAGAGTTGGTACAGGAAATTTAGCTAATTTGAACTAAGTATTTTAATAGAACGATTAACTGTGTGTTTGTCTGAGAGTTAACTCTTTGATTAAGAAGCTTTTCTAATCTAAGGGTTCTGGATGGCGCAGCAATAACAAATAAATTTTCCAGAACCTAACGAGGAGGTAACTCTAGATATTTGTAACAAGGGAATTGGCTCTAGCCAAAGGCAATCCCCCTTGTTAATCTAACTCACGCACGTGATCAACCTAAGTGACGGCCACAGAGCATAAAGGAGATTAAGTACTGAGCAGGCATATAAAGAGAGGTACAAGTAGTGTTTTCATTACAACTAAGGAAGTACAATTTAACGATAATTACAGAACAAGAATTCAGATACTTCACATTACATGTACATCAAATAAAAAAAAAAGGAAAACATAAAAGAAATACATGCAACAGACAGAAGCCGGTTGTTCAGTGCCAAAGAAGATAGTCTGTTCCATCAGAAGGTAATCGCATCGATGTTTTGAGATGCTAAAGGCATTTTATCTTGAAAAGGGTAAAACAGTAACTGGGGAATATTATTTTGATCATTTAACCAGGCGAGAAAAAAATTTGTGATAAAAGACCCAGTTTGCAGAAGAAAAAAATAATTTTTCATCAGGACAATGCATCTGCCCACAAAGGTGTTTTGGCAAAATTAAGGGATCTACACTGTGAATTGTTGGAACATCCACCTTATACCCCAAATTTGGCTCCCTCTGGCTTCTATCTCTTCCCAAAACTAAAACTCTTCCTCTCTGTTCATCGTTTTTTTTTTTTTTTCAAATCAAGAGGTGCTTGTAGCTGTAGAGGGGTATTTTGCAGATCTTACTGAGAACCACTATGGGTTCCCGAGTTAGTCGATCTCTGGCATGGGCAAGCTTGTTTTTTCTCCTGGGAACTGAGGTTTTTCGTCCTGTAAACTCAAGAAAATCGACCGTAGAACCCACACTATTTCAGACATTAAATATATTGTGTTAGGATTAGGGACCATGAGATGGCGGCACTTGTTGAGCTGTCTCTTCACTGCTTGCCACTTAATTAGTGATAGTCTTGGGCCAGCTATCTCTGATTGGGTACCAGTGGAGATTGAACTGCCCACTCAATCTCCAAAAGTTAGATAGGGCTAAAATAGCCTTGCTTACTCCCTATATGGGAATAAAATGCATTAGCTGATTTTTTGATTTTTTTTTGATAAAAATAATTTTGAAATTATAAATTAGTTTTTTCCTTGTTGGGCTGAGAACTTTTCAGACTGCCCTCATAAATGAGTATTGATCATAATTGAAAAGCATTGTAAAGCGGAATGTCATAAAAGTGGGGTGTTGTTGTATGTGTTTTGCAAAATGAATGAGGAAAATAATTTCCACCCGTGATGTTGGATTAACAGTTTGGTGTTTGTATATGTGTTGCTAAGCAAGATATAGTTATCAGTGATAAGCTCATTGAGTATGCCACCCATCTTAACGGTTTCTGCACATACTCTGACTCCTGTCTAGTTTGATCCCATGTACTATCTGATGGTTGCTCTTCAGATCTACTTTATTGCTCTATTGTTGAATGTTTTGTATGACTCTTGAAAAGTATCACATGCACTACATTAAAGGAAAATTTTTGTCTTTGTGAAAGCCAAAAGATGGTTACTCAGCCAAACTCATAATTGCCAGATTTGAAGCCTTTTCTTGAACTCGGGAAGTTTCAACCCAAGGTTGAAACTTCCCGAGTTTCAATCTTGTCTTTTGTTCATTTTAAGTTCGAAAAAGCAATTTTTATTCAGTTGAACAACACTTTAGTGCTCTCTCAACATTTACTATCATTATTTGCAAGGTCATTTAAGGATGTAATTTTAATTCCTTACAGGAACAAGATTATAAGAAACTAGCTCAGGAATCAGTTGAAAAAGCAATGACAATTATCTCGTCTGGTGGCTGGAGGATAGAGAAGACATTTCAGAATGATGTCATATTTAGTCAAAATCTTAAGCCATATGGAAAAGTCTACAAATTTGTTGTATGTTTTTAATTGTTCTAAAATATTAAAATTGTTAAGATTTTAATTAGTAGTTTTTAGAAAATAATGTTTATTTTTCTTAAACTCAATTTTTAAAAAAAAAATAAGTTAATTAATCATGAGCAGGATAGTACCAATTTTTCTCTAACTATAGTATGCTTGAAATAACTTCAAATTTTACAGATATAAGCAATACTATTGTGATGTTATATAAAGTAGTTTAATTTGCATTCTGAACTAATACCCTAGTCATTGTTTTGGAGCAAAGACAAATTCAGTTGTCTTTACTCCTGCCAAATACTATTATTATTATGGACAACTCCAAGTAGTCCTTACACTCAACAAGGGAGGCCCTTAACATTAAGTCAAGAACTATTCAGCATTTGCACAATATCTATCATACTTTGCTTTGAACCCATTCACAGTCATGGTACCCACAACAGACTCTGGTTCTGTATCCAAGCAAAAAAACCTAGTTCTAACACCCTTGCTAACTACACTCTTACTCAGTTTCCATGGATGGCCCCCTAGTTCCACCACCACACCTGTTATGAAAAATTTCCTCTGAATTAATCTTGTAAAAACCCCTCAGTAATATGAATGTCTCAATCGTATCACCCATTTTCCACCTGTCAACCAGTTTCTGTAACCAACAAATCTTCGACCTGTTTTCATAAGGTTCATTGCATAGATCTGCTACCATCTTGGTCACTCAGCTCTGGATCCTCTCTACTCCTTCCCATCACCAAGAAACCCTGATTTCCAGATTTGCACACACTAGTCAAGATGGGATCTTATCAAGGCTCAATAACCTGCTTGTCAAAGTATTCTTCAGTAACCAAGTGATCTGATGAGCTGCTTTAGCCACTTTTGCTATGTGCCCTCTAAACTTTAACTCCCTAACACTTTAAATCTACTAACACTCCCAAGTCTTGGGCTTCATCAATTTCCTGGAGTATAGTTTCACTGATGTGGTATTCTGCTGATAATCTTTTCACCTCAAAATGCATAACGTTACACTTTGCCACATTAAGCTGACATCCATTCCCCTTTGCCCAGCCTGCCAATCTATCCAAATCATCCTGCAGAATTAACTATGCTCTATCCAATTCTCCATCATCGGTAAATAACTGAATGGTTCCTCTCAGATCCTTTCCTATGTTATTAATGAACAAATTAAATAGCAGTCCAAGAACAGAACCCTGCAGCACACTACTAGTCACAGGTTTTCTTTTGGACTCTACTCCTGAATATATCTCTCCATCAACCACTCTCCTATCCATCTCACTAACCCTATATCCATCCCCTTGTGCTGCAGTTTACTGATTAGAATTCCACCGATGTGGTATCCTGTCAAAGATCTTTGCAAAGTCCAGCACTATCACTGTAAACCCATTACCTTTATCCAACTCAGCTGTCACTGTATTATAAAATGTGAACAAGTTACTGAGGCATGATCTACCCTTCACATATACTCCAGTAATTGGATCTCTTTTTCAAAGCTAAAACTTTCTCATCTGCCATGTTATAAGCATAAAACCTTCAGATATCTAGTATATAATTTCTACATCCCTCTCTGATCGTGTGATTTCAGGTTGATTGGTCATGTGTTTGCATATAATAGTCTGCATTTGCAGTAGTTTAATTTAGTTATCTTATAGATCATTGAACATGTTCCTGCCAGAACTCTTATACATGTTAAGGATCAGGCATCAGCACTCGATTGCATTTGACAAGCTAATTTATGTTAATTGATCAACATTTATGGGATGCAAGTTGAAATTTTTTTTGAGGAGGTTATATTACAAATATGTCAAATAATTAATCTCATGAGCACATACAGTATGTGCCTGAAAATGAATGTGTTAAACATTTAAAGTATAAATATAAACACCAACAAGTTACAAATAATTTGGGAAAAATAGAGCTAGTTAAGAAAACAGTGATGCTGAGTTAATTTCATTTCTCATTTTAAACATCTGCTGTCAAACATATAAATAGATCGTGTGTGTGTGTGCTTGGAGAACATGTGCAGCTGACACTCATAATAAACAAAGCATACTAGGGAAATTGTTTAATATTAGTTTCTCTGTTCTGAAAGTTAACCATTTTCTTGTTTATAAATCGAAGCCATGACATTGAATGTTATATAATAGGCCAATGTGGATGGTTTTAAGCAGGGCTTGAAATGGTTTTGAACCAGAATGAAATGTTCCTCTCGGAACAGTTTAAAAGAAACTTTTTTTTTTATTTCTAATTGCATGAGTTAATAATCTCTCTCTTTTTTTTCTTCTTTTTTTTTTTTTTTTTTTTTAAATCATGAAATTTTTATCTCTCTCCAGATAACTATCCAGATTGGAACAATTTTATTTGTTCCTCTGAAGTTATATTTCAGGGTCAAAGCAAAAAATTTTTTCTCTCCCAGAAATCATGCTCTCTCTCTCAAAAACACACATGCACACACATACAAGGTGATCAAAATTAAAGTATTCCTGTTTTGAGGTCTTGTGAAACACCATTCAGTGATCCAAATGCAGGAATACATTGTGCATGATGCAGAAGCTGCTCTCTCTCTCTGAATTTCATCACCTGAATAAATGTCAATGAGGTCCACTATCTCCATTAGCTCTGCGACGGATGATTAGTCATTTTTGAAGAAACGAGATCATTGGGAGTTAGACTTGGAAGAGGTCGCAATCCAATCAGTTCACAAGTGAATGAAGTTGCTACTGCCGTTGTGGAGTAGCAACTTCATTGAATAACAGTGTTAGAACAACCGCCATGAATAACAGTGTTAGATCCTGCAGTGCATGTGCTGTATCAAAATACATGGATGTGCCTTACTTACACAACTGTCTGGAAAATTCTATGGAAGATTCTGCATCTCTACCCATTCAATATAACCCTCATGCAAGAGTTGCACCTGCAGGACTTTGAAAATTAACTGATCTTCACTTTAACATTTTGCTTGAGTGGAGTTGGATGCTGTGTGGCCATGGATGATTTTGTGGGGAGATGAGGCTCACTTTCATCTGAATGGAGCTGTGAATACCAACAATTGTCAGGTATAGGCTATGCAAAACCTGCATTGCAATCCAACAAATTCCTTTGCGTTCACCCAAAGTTACTGTTGGTGCAGGTTTACAGCTTTTGGAAGTTTTTTCCCTTGGTTAGACTATAATAAATTTAGTTTAATCCTTTATTCAAGTGTAAGCAAACAAAGTTTGCACCTGAAGTATCTTCAGGACTGAGGCAACTCATGGTAAATGTGAACCAAGCTCTCATCACTACTTGTCTTAGTATCTCCCATAATTCGAAGCACATCTCCTTGTGGACATGTATAATGCTATGTATTAAGGGAAGGGCCACTACCCAGACCGGTTTGGAACTTTATTGAGGTCTCGTCAGTGGGAGCCAGACCCAGAGGTAGTGATACTAAGGTGGGAATAATGGAGAAGTCATATTTACCTATACGAGTGGCTAAAAGGTGTCTCACTTTATTATTAAATTACTCTGGATTTAGAGAAAGATGTTGGAAGTTTTTTCCCACTTGGTTAGACTATAAGTAGTGGCCCTTCCCTTAATGCATAACATTATACATGTCTGCTTTGCATTATGGGAGATACTAAGACAAGTAGTGATGAGAGCTTGGTCCACCTTCACGAGTTGCCTCAGTCCTAAAGATACTTTAGGTGCAAACTTTGTTTTCTTACACTTGGATAAAGGATTAAACTAAATTTATTAGAGTCTAACAAAGTGGGAAAAAAGCTTCCTACATCTTATTCTAAATCCAGAGTAATTTAATAAGGTGAGACACCCTTTGGCAACTCGTATAATTAAATATGACTTCTCCATTACTTCCACCTTAGTATCACCACCTCTGGGTCTGGCTCCCACTGATGAAACCTCAATAAAGGTTGAAACTGGTCTGAGTAGTGGCCCTTCCCTTAATGCATAGCATTATACATGTCCACAAGGAGATGTGCTTTGCATTATGGAAGATACTAAGACAAGTAGTGATTAGAGCTTGGTCCACATTTACCATGAGTTGCCTCAGTCCTGAAGATACTTCAGGTGCGCACTTTGTTTGCTTACACTTGGATAAAGGATTGAACTAAATTTATTATGGTTTACAGCTTTGTTTATCATTGGACACTTCTTCTTTGAGGACATTTGCCAGTCCAGTCCTGTGACCTGCTCAGTTACTGATGAGAGATATCGTGATATGATAAACAATTTTGCTGTGCTACAACTACAGCAGTGCTGCCTGTGCACGAATTTAGACATTTTCATGCAGGTTGATCCACTCAGGAAGTTCTTCAAGAACATTTCACGGAAGCCAGTATGATCAGCTGTGCATTTCACGCTGCATGGCCTCCTCGTTCACCTGATCTGATCTCCTGTGACTTATGGCTCCGGGGATTTCTCAAAGACAGGGTTTATCAGGATCATCCTAATAACTCATCTGTTCTGAAAGTTAGCATAACAGCATGTGTGCAACATCAGTCTTGACCAACTGCATTCTGCTGTTGAACGCACTGTGCAAAGGATGCAATTTGTTGCATACTAGGAAAGGCAGCACATTGAACAGTACAGCTCCTGAATGTATAATGGAAGTGAATACGAATGTGTTATTTATGCTTATGTACAGAGCTATTATGTTTTTAGGTTCAGTGGATGACTATTTCAAAGGACAGTAATATATGGAATGAAGGAAGAGGATGAGAAATTGGTTCACTGAGTCTGGAGCTAAATGGTATATGAATGCTGGTCAGCTAGCTGCCCATGTTTGTACATGATTAGAGGGAAGCGGAGAAATAATGGCAGCCGGTTTAGTGGTGTAGAATCCATTAAAGTACATATAGAAAGCATAATTCAGAAACAGAGCAGCTACAGGAAAGAGACTGGAGGTAGTCAGTGAGATTAGTCATATATTAAGCAAATAGCTCTCTAACAGTCTAGCATTCTGAGAGAGGTTTTTAGGACCCACCCCCCCAGATGTGAGAACAATATTCTAAGATTGGGTGAATTTGAATTATAAAATGCTAAGTGTTGAGCAGAAGAGAAATAATGCATAGGACAAAAAAAGAATACCAAGATTTTTGGAGGCTGCAGAGGCTGTGGACATATGTTTATACTAGGCCAGATGAATGAGTCATCTCACTTGCAGATATTAGCTGTAGTGCTGAGCAAGTGGCTGGAATCTTTAGCTTGAGCTATTGAGTGCATACTGCATTTTAAGCTTGGACTCCTTTGGCATATTTGTTAGAAGCCAGGGCTTGCATAAGGGTCAGAGAATTTCAGTGTAATAGGGTTATTCCCTAATAAAGGCACTCATCCCAGCAACAATAATTTCAGTTATTAAATCAGAGCAAATGCTTGAATCTAGAAAGTACAAGCAATAATCAGACCATGGAAAAGAGGGATAGAAATTCCAAAGCTTATCCAATTGACACCACTATAGTGCCATAATGATATGAGGCTGAGAATGGCTGGAAGAAAGAAACATGGACAAGGTTGTGATCTGAGTTGCCAGCAGGAGAGATAACATCATTGGTTTATTTGGAGGAAGAGCTACTTAAGAAAAGGTCCAGGGTATTTGAAGAATGAAGATTATCTGGAATCCTGGTAGGTAGGTTAGTAATTTGCATTAGATAATTAGAGATGACAAACAATTAAGCTTCTTTTCCATGTTGGTCTGTGAAGTTAGAGAAGGGGTGCCAGCACCAGAATTGTGGACATTGAAACCTCTATGGAAGATTTATCTCACTGACAGGATTTATTAGATTGTATGTAATGAACTTTCAGAGATAAATAATCAAAAAGGTTAGTATAATAATCAGAATTAAGAGAGGATGAAGGCAACAAAATGAGGTAAAGAAATCTTGAACCAAAACACATCATATAAAGGAAAAAATTCCAGGTCAGATAATCTTTGGCATGGGATATTAGACCTTATAAAAGGGCATTTCCCCCCTTCTCGCAGAAAGTATCACATGTACTGTGGAAAGTTTAAGTGTGCTATAGTCATAGAAGATGCCATTTTGAGGTTCAGCGATGAATAACAGAATTGAGTTTGGATATCTAAATGACGTGAGGTACATTAATAATGTTAATATTAAACCTCTGTGTGTTGGTACTTTTTTTTTTTTTTTTTACATGGAGTTGTTTCGTTGCATTTTTAGATAATTTTTTTGTGTAATTTTTGTTGCATATTTGTTGAATTTTTTTTTCTGTGGGAAATTTTTTTTAACCACAGAAAGACTAATTTTTTATGCTGTCGCTGATGCTCAGACCTCACTCCAAGCCCATGGCCTTGACACAATCTAGCACAGGAAGCAGTAGAAGGATTATTTGTTAGCTTTAGAGGAAGCATCCTAAAGTTACCAACAGGTTTAATCCCATGTACTATTTTTTGTGGTTGTTTTACTGCCGTGTTATAGAGGAAGTGGATCCCTAGTTCAGTAATCATGTGGAAGGCATGTCCTGCAAGGCTACTATGCAAAGTCCATGTAAGAAGAAAGGGAATGAACAGAAACCATAGATCCTTCTCTAGAGACAAAAGTAGGGTGGTGATCTCACACTGGGCAATGAAATTCATTTCCCATCTAAAGACAATCACAATCATCCATGGTAGGATTCAAACCCATAGCTTGTTGATTGGAGAATGGATACTCAAACCACTTTGAGTATCCATTGTTATACACCTGGCCAACTTGGCTAGCCAGGTGTATAACATAATATACAGGTAACCCTTGTATAACGTGGTTTCGATATAACACGGTCTACAAATTGTAGTAACCCTTGTTCAACGCGGTACTTATACAACGCGGTTTCGATAAAAATGCAATGTCTACACATTCTAATAACCTTTATCTTTTTATATATTTTTCACCGTGCGACTTAAAAATCAAATGTTATCTTCGTTAAATTTGTATCTGCCCATATCGTGCATGTAGTTATAAGTAGTGAATTTATATTAGGGGAAAATACCCTTCAGCATGCAAGTACGTCAATTGTTAACCATATAAAGTGTTTATTGTTGAAAATTGTCTTCGTTTTCTGCCAGGAAAGTGCATTAAAAATCATAAGTGTATAAATCTCAAGCTGAGCACTTTATTTTCTGGTGAGTTACATAATTAATATGCGATGCTTTTTTGTTATGTAAAAAAAATATTTTTATAGTAATGGCCACAAACTGCAATGAAAGGGAAAAACCAACATTTAAAAGAAAATTTATTTCTCTTGAAGAAAAAAATTAAAATCTTGGATCGGTTGAAAAATTGAGAAAAATCAGGAGCTGTTGCAAGGACTTTGAATTTAAACGAATCAACAATTCGAACAAACAAAATGAACATAAAATCTGAGAAAGTGTTTATTGCTGGGTTGATTGTAAGTGCAAAGCACGTTGCTTGTGTACGCAATATTCTAATGGGAAAAATAGAGAAATCTCTAATTTGGATAGAAAATTACACTCGGAAGAAAATTCCTTTGGATGAAAATCTTATTTAAACAAAAAAGCTCTCACAATTTATAAACCTTTATGATGCAGACCAGATGTTGTTCAATGTGGATGAATTCGGGTTATATTGGGAAAAGAAATATAAAAACACACCTATATTTCGAAAAATGCAAGTCAGCTCCTGAATTCAAAGTTTCTAAAGATAGAATTACTTGACTGTTTTGTAGTAAAGCATCAGGTGATTATATGACAAAAACCAATGTTTATTAACCGATCCTCAAATCCTCATGCTATGAAAGATTAAAATATGCACTTTCTTTTATTTTGCCTAAAACATTTATGCATTACGTGAATGAAGTTCATGTACAATTTGTAAATTTATAATTTTATACTATGTATTTGTTTCATAATTTATATATTTTTATAACTTGAATGAATTACCAGAATTAAATTAAAAAATATTTTTGTTGGATATGGCATTGTTTATATAATTTAAAAAAAAAACGATTTTGGAACATAACCCTACTTTTTCTATGTGATCCGAGTCTCGCATAACATGATTTATATAACGTGCCATTTCTCTGGAACCTAATATCCGTGTTATACGAGGGTTATCTGTACTATGAATTTATTAAGATTGCCTATGTTTTGTTGGATTAAAACTATTTTCACACTATATTTCACCAGAAAATACCACTATTCAATTAGTTAACTAGTAGAAATAATTCAAAATGAAGGGAAGGGAAAAAAAAAGTGAGAACTGAAATCCTATAAAGGATCCTTTGGGGCTAGAAATTGAAAAACATGAACAATGGATTAAAGGAGGCCTTAGAAATTTTAATCTCCAAAACTGTGAATAAATTAATGCAGACAGGCATTAATTTATTTGCATTTAATTAATGTAATTTATAATGAAATTTGGGAAATGCTTCATTATTGATGCAGGTTGGGGAGAAGGAAAAAAAAAAGCTATTAAATAAAGCTTTGTGTATTGTTTTCTTCCATCTAATCCTATGTGAAAGCAGGGTGGTGGCCAAAGCATGGCTCTGTTATTATAAAATTATCAAATTCTTGTCATATACATTCACAGGGTGTACATGATATAATAATAGTACAATATAAAAAGTTATATCAATACTAACTTCCTATCAACAATTTTCCTCCAAATTATTCTGTTATCTGTCAAGACTCCAATATTCTTCTTTTTGGTGCATGAATCCAAAGATTGGTAATTATAGCAGCACATCATAACATCCTGTCTTGTGACCTCCTTTTTATCTCTTCATAATTCTTAGGGCCAGTTAGCATCATTATGTTATTTATATAACATAATGATATAACATAAGAGCCCCCCCCCCCCTTTCAAGTCATCAGAATTCAAGGAGAACCAGCCTACCAGTCTGGAACTCGGGGGTTGGGTGCCATAGGCATCAGGGGGGGGGGGGCAGAGCCTCCTAGTATATATATATATATATATATACAGGGTGTTCGGGATAAATTTGACATATTTATAATTAATTATATTTTTCCGTAAGTTACATGTATTAACACACACTTCTCTTCATTTAAAAGTTTGGACCTTCTTCATTCATATACAAGATGTCAGAAAGGATGGATAGCTGGAACCCACCTGAATCATGGAAGAGAATAACTTGTATCATGATGATTCGTGCCCGCCATCAAAATAAGGATATTACGACTGCTGCCCAATGCTCCCTGAATACAGTAAAAACAATCAGGCATGAACTAGAGACTTGCAATGGTGACTACGAGGATGTAGCAAGAAGAAAGATCCCTAGCAGACGATCTGATTGTGTTCGTACAGCAGAATTCCTCGCAAATCTGCAGGAACAGGTGTTGAAGAACCCTGGCATTGGAATTCGGGCTTTGTTCGTGGAGTTGCTAACTGTAGTCAAGCCCTGGATAACAAGGGTAGCCAATGGTAGGCCGTATGTATGGCAGCAGGATTCGGCCCCTTGCCACACCTCTGGGAAAAGTCAAAAATGGTTGTCTGAAAATTTCTACGACTTCACCAGTCCAAATGTTTGGCCTCCAAACTCCCCAGACCTTAACCCCATGGATTATTTTGTATGGGGCGCAGTTGAAAAAGACACCAATCGCACTTCCAGTAATACAAAAGCCCAGTTAATGGATAAAATTAAAACAGTTTTTGCGGCCCTTCCCAGGGAGACTGTAGCATCAGCTTGTTCGAGGTTCCGAAGCAGAATTGAAGCTGTGATCGATGCTAATGGTGGTTATTTTGAGTAAATCTTGTTGATAGTATTGTAATTAACTCTGCTTGTAATGTTTTTTTGTCAATTCATTAAATTTAATAGATACAAAGAAGATTTTCTTTTTCCTTACGAAACTGTCAAATTTATCCCGAACACCCTGTATATATATTCCTAGTGAGGTTACTGCTTGAACCTACGTGACAGAAAATAATGTGGGAACAGAGGTATATGAATAGGATGTTCTTAGGATATTGCAGAATCTTAATGTAAATACAACTGTGAGATTAGATGGGATGAGTAATATCATTAAGCACGAGCTTCAGAAGAAGAAAATGCTGTCTGTGGAGGGTATATAAAGAGAAAGTTGACCAGCATGGCAAGGAAGGCAAAATCATGCCAGCCCGGTTGGACGAGTGGTTAGCGTATCCGCTCTCCAGCCAAAAGGCTGCGGGTTCGAATCCCACAGTGGGTACGGATGTTTGTGATTGTCTGTGGAAATACTAGTGGTGGTGGGTGGTAGATGTAGTTGTGGTTAGCTGTAGTTGGTGAAGACGGAGAGTTGTGGAGTGGATGTCCTCCATCGATGAGTCTTTGGATCCTCCTGGAGGTGTCATGTAATAATAATAATAATATCAGCTAGGGTTTTGCAAGAATGTGCAAGGGAACTGGCAATGACTTTAACTAAGCTCTTTAAGTCTCAGCTCTGGTGGAGTTCCAAAGGAGCGGAAACAGGGCAAAATTATTCCTTTGCATAAGAGAGGTTCTAAGACTATAGTAGTAAATTATAGTCAAATCAGTATCTTAGGCATAGTGGTAAAAGTACTAGAAAAATTGGTAAAAAAAGAGAGTTCAAGAATGAGTAGATAAAAATATGATACTGTATGAGGGCCAGCATGGTTTTGTGAAGGGTTGGTCATGCCTTAGTAATTTACTAACTTTTTATAATAGAGTAATTGCTGAGTTGGATAAAGGAAATGGCTACACGATGATTTTGCAAAGGCATTTGACAGAATACCACATAGATCACTGTTACACAAATTAGAACACATGGGGGATAGATATGACACTGGTTAAGTGGATAAGAGGGTGGCTGCTGGACAGATATCAAAAAGTGGTTTATGAAAGGGCTGAATCAAGGCAAAAACAGGTGGCTAGTGGTGTGTGTCACAAAGGTTCAGTGCTGGTCCCATTGTTGTGTAATTTGTACATACCGTATTTGCAGGCATATAAGACTCACTTTTTTTTCTTTGAAAATAATTTGAAAAACAGGGTGCGTCTTATAATCCAATACTCAGTTTTTTATTACTTTCATTTCTGGAATTTTTCTCTGTTCCTAGTTATGCGATTTCTTTCTTGCTTCCTTGCGGTGTGTGAGAGCATTCCAGTTACGTTAGTTATGTATTCCATAACTGGAATACATTCTAGTCTTCCAGTTATGGATAGATAACATTTGGTCTAGGTGCTCTGGCAGACTGTTGAAGAAGCCTGCCCTGCTAGTATGTGATCAGTTTCATTTTCACAGAACAGAAGATATTAAAAATAAACTCAAGGAATTGAAAACTCAGTTAGCTGTAATTCTAGGAGGTCTAACTACTCAGCTTCAACCTTTAGATGTCTGTATTAATAAACCATTGAAGGCTTAATGAAGGAGAAGTGGAATACTGCATCCAGAAGAATGCTTGATGCAGTATAGTGGATTTTGAGGTTATGCCATCAGGAAGAAGCCTAGTATTTCGCAAGTTTGTGAGTGGGTCAAAGCTTCATGGGATGCTGTGAAAACTGAGACAGTGATTAAATCATTTAAGAAGTGTGGAATTAGTAATGCACTGGATGGTACAGAGGACAATTTGTTGTAGGACTCAGATTCTGATTTAGAAGAGGTTTCAAGTGTCTCTTCATTAAGCTCTGGAGATAAATTTCTGGGTTTTGACGAAGAAGATTAAAAGGTGAGTACTCTTTCCTAGTTAGATTAGGTATTTGTTGAAAGTAGACCTACTTATTACTTTATATTTGAAATATTGTAAATTCATTATAATATTCAGTGATAAAGTTTTTTTTCTAAAAAATGTGTACAATAACGAGGATGCATCTTATATGCCGGCAAATACAGTAAATGATATAGGAAATAACCTGAAAGGAAATATTCAATTGTTTGCTGATGATGCGAAATTAGGTAGAGTAATAGTTAATCAAGGCGATCTGGAGAGCTTGTAGGATGATTTAAATAAGCTATCAGTATGAACAAAAAATTAATGGGTGTCAGTTTAACATTGAGAAATGTAAAGTTATGCATTTTGGGATAAATAGATTACAAGCCATGTAATTTTTGATGGCACTGTACTCCAGGAAATAGATGAAGCTAGAAATTTGGGGGGGGGGGTAGACAGAGTTGAAGTTTAGAGGACATATTGCAAAGGTAGCCCATAAGATTACTCGACTAGTGAAGAACACATTAACAAGTAGAGATAAGGAAGTTATAATTCCTGTTTATAAAGCCTTGATATGCCCACATCTGGATTACTGTGCTAAAATCTGGTCCCCTGGGTTTCTTGGAAATGATTCAGAGGTGAGTGACCAAAATGGCGAGTGGTGTGTAGAATGCTTCCTATGAGGATAGATTGAAGGTGTGTGGATTGCAGAATTTGGTTCATAGGAGAAAAAGAGGGGATATGATAGAAACATTTAAGTAGCTTAAAGGATTTTATAGGATAGATGCAGGGGAAATGTTTCAGAACTTGGCTAGAGGGACCAGAACAAGGGGTCATTCCTGGAAATTGAATATAGGTGTGCGAACTAATTTTTTGCTTGGAGAGTGGTGAATGAGTGAAATGGGTTGCCACAACAGTCAGTTGTGTGCGAGTACTTTTTCTGTTAATGGGTTCAAGGAGAGGTATGATAGATTGGGTCATTTGAAAGAAATTTCAAACGGGTGAGTGTGAGAGAGAGAGAAAGTGTACCTCTTACAATTTTCTTTGTGTAAATAATTTTGTTATTTAATTAATCATTTTATTTTTTTGTATTACAATTCTCTTGTCTTATTTTTGATACCTATCTTTCTGAAATTATATTTACTTGAATGTAATAAAATTAGTTTTAATAGTTTGGGGAAAACTAGTACTTGTTTTCAAGGTGAAAACAAGTCTCGTCAGTGGGAGATCTGGGTCTGGCTCCCACTGATGAGACCTCAACAAAGGTCGAAACCAGTATAGGTAGTGATCCCTTCCCATAATGCATAGCATCATACATGTTCGCAAGGAGATGTGTTTTGCATTATGGAGAATACTAAGGAAAGTGATCAGAACTTACTCCACCATTGCCACGAGTTGCCCCTGTCCTGAAAAGTTGCCTATGCTTGGATCTGCCGAAACTTTATATTGCCGAATGTTTTATATTCGGCATGAAACTCTTGTAGATTCTATATATTTCGCTTTGAAATAATGTTGGATTCAATATCCACTTAATTTGTATAATGTTGCATTGCCAAAGTGGACCTTCTTGGTTCTTTACTTAAGTAATTCTTGGTACCTTTTAAAATGTTACACCTTTTGGCAACTCGTATGGAAAGAATGACTTCTGCATCATTTCAACGTCGGTATTTTACATCTGGGTCTGGCTCCCACTGACGAGACCTCAACAAAGGTCGAAACCGGTCTGAATAGTGACCCCACCCATAATGCATAGCATCATGCATGTCTGCAAGGAGATGTGCTTTGCATTATGGAGAATACTAAGGAAAGGAATCGGAACTTGCTCCACCTTTGCCACAAGTTGCCCCCGTCCTGAAAGGTTGCTTATGCTTGGATCCACCGAAACTTTTATATAGTTTCTATATTCAGCACGAAACTCTTGTAGTTTCTATATATTTGGCTTTGAAATAATGTTGGATTCAATATCCACTTAATTTGTATAATGTTCCATCGCCGAAGTGAAGCCTCTTCACTCTTTATTTCAGTAGTTTACTGATCTTTTATTTAACACTATGCAAGCATTCTGCCAGAAATGTTTTGGGAAGCAGTCAAGGTTATGTAGGATATAGCAAAGTATCTCAGCCCAATAAGAAGACTAAGAGACCCATGAATATCACCTTCAACGTGGGATCTAATCGAAAGAAGGCGGTTGGAAAAACAAAGAGACATAGGGACTGAAGAATGTAAGAGATTATATAGAGAAGTCAGAAGAGTCATTAGAGAGGACAAGAAAAAGTTTAATGCTAATAAACGTGAAGAGAGAGTTCCTGATGAGGAGGCATAATTATAAAAGATTGTTTCATTTAGTTTGTGACCTAAATCGCAAGTTTAAGTGGTGAATGAGTGAAATGGGTTGCCACAGTCAGTTGTGTGCGAGTACTTTTTCTGTTAATGGGTTCAAGGAGAGGTATGATAGATTGGGTCATTTGAAAGAAATTTCAAACGGGTGAGTGTGAGAGAGAGAGAAAGTGTACCTCTTACAATTTTCTTTGTGTAAATAATTGTTTGTTATTTAATTAATCATTTTATTTTTTTGTATTACAATTCTCTTGTCTTATTTTTGATACTTATCTTTCTGAAATTATATTTACTTGAATGTAATAAAATTAGTTTTAATAGTTTGGGGAAAACTATTAAAACTTAATAGTTTTAATAATTAAATGTTATTTAATTAATCATTTTATTTTTTTGTATTACAATTCTCTTGTCTTATTTTTGATACTTATCTTTCTGAAATTATATTTACTTGAATGTAATAAAATTAGTTTTAATAGTTTGGGGAAAACTAGTACTTGTTTTCAAGGTGAAAACAAGTCTCGTCAGTGGGAGATCTGGGTCTCCCACTGACGAGACTTGTCAAATTGAATGTCAAAGACGGAATGGAACAGTACTAACAGAAGAACTGAAAATCAATAAAACAGATGGAAGGAATATTGTGAAGAAGTGTAGAACAGAGAGGATAAAGAAAATCTGGAGGAACCCTCTCAACAGGAAAATTTTGTTTTGGAACCTCCTCCACGTAGACAAGAGGTTCAAAGAGCAGTTTAATAGCTTAAAACAGCTTGATAGCAATAAGGCTCCAGGTGCAAATGGAATCCCAGCAGACAGCAGAGTTAATGAAGTCTATAGGGGATGGAAAGATAAAAGTTCAGAGATTGATTACAAGGATATATGGGAGACAGGATCATGGCCTAGAGACTGGAAGAAGTTGGTTTTCATACAACTACATAAGGAAAATATGAAGGATTGCAAGAACTATAGAACTATTAGTTTAATATCTCATGCAAACAAGATTTTATTGAAGATCATTCTAAACAGGATTGAGGCTAAAATTGAGGCAGCCTGAGGAACAAGTAGGTTTTAGGAAAGATCACAAAAAAGTATCAAGTATTCAGGCTTGGCAAGGAAGGACTCCTTATAGTTATGTGTTTCACAGACTACTCTAAAGCTTTTGACTGTGTTCAGCATGTGAAACTGTGGGAAATAATGAAAAGAATGGGTTTTCCTCAAGACACTATCAGGCTGATAGCTAACTTATACAGGGAGCAAGAAACCACAGTAAGAACAGGTGTTGGATTAACTGATTGGCTTCAGGTTGGAAAGGGAGTTAGGCAGGATGTCTACTTCCTTCTCAGTTGTTTAGTATCTATACTAAGGACATCATGCATGTAGCATTGGATGAGCTCAGAACAGGAATTAGGATAGGTGGTAGATTGATCAGTAATCTGAGGTATGCTGATGATACAGTACTCCTCTGTAATGACGAAGAACTAGGACAAATTCTTGACAAAGTTAATCACATCAGTAAGAATAGAGGACTTCAGCTCAATCCTATCCTCAAAGGAAATACAGACAAGGAAAGTGCCTAAGAAACAAGTGTACCTCAATGAAAAAAAGAATTAAAGTCAGTAAGTTCAAGTACTGAGATCCATGATTAATGTGAAGAATTGCTGTTCAGAAAACAGAAGAAGATTAGTAATTTCTAAAATAACAGTCAGAGACTAGTTTGAAATCTGGGAGGATGGATCTATCTTCACGGGTTCCAAGTCTCACATAAGCAGCTATCCTTTTCCTATCAGACTTTTGTAGGAGGTCTGATAGGAAAAGGATAGCTGCTTTGAGATGTAGTGTTCAGGATATCACATACTGAAAAGTGGACAAATGGATGGGTGCTAGAAAGGCTCAGTAGAACTTAAGGCTGCTTAAGGATATTGACAGAAGAAAGTTGAAATACTTCAGACACATTGAAAGGATGGAAGGAGAACTTCTCACAACAGTAATAGAAAGTAAAGTTCCTAGAAAAAGAGGAAGGGATAGACCATCAATGAGCTGGATGGATGGTGTGTCTGGAATTACTAATCTTTAGTCTAAGCCTCCAGAAAAGCATACAACAGGACTGGTGAGGCATATCACTGAGTATCTGAATGACCATACAGCATCTGTTTATATCCAAAGAACAGATGGATGGAAGCATTCTGCCTCCTTTTAGAGTACGATATTCCTGTTCACCCATTCCTGAATTCTGCTTTTTATCAATGTCTCTAATAAATTAACCACCACTCCTGAGATACTGAGTGGCCTATAATTTGTTACCCTATATGTTCTGGAGCTTGCTTTATGCGATGGGACTATTTTGCTCTCTTTTCACTTCCCAAGCATAACTTTCCCTGAATTGAGATCTAAATTAAACAGCTTCGTGGTTACAGAAGCTACCTATTTCGGTGCATGTTCTTGTAATACACATAACAGTTGTTAATCCTATAGAAATCTGCCCATTCATCGAGAACTGCTCACTCATTTGGGGTGCTGTCCCCAAAAGTTCCCTAAAATACTCAAGACAATACAGCAAAGAGCAATCACAGTGATTAATAACCCATCTCTGACCAACTCACTCCAACTGCTTTTGCATAGGTATCTGTACGCATCTTCTGTGAAGATTTCCATAGCAAATGTACATCAGAACTAGCATCAATAATTCCCACTCTCCATCCAATTCACTGAAATACATGCAATTGCCACCCCAACATCTTCACAATTCATCTCTTATGATCAATGAACAATTTCTCCTCCTCCTCTTTCATTTCTGCTGCTGCTACAACACTGAAACAACCTCTCATTCTATGTGTTTCCCAAGGAATACAATGCACAGTTTTTCAAATCTAATGTGAAGTTCCTCCTTATTCAAACCTCTTCCTATACATGATACTAACATACTATAGGCTGACCAACCAACCTCTCGTGTGATTAACGTAAAAAAACATGGGCTTATATCCAGTCTAATCTCATGGCTATAGTGTGCATTAACGTTCTGCAATCTAAGCATCTCAAATTCAACTACCTCTGTTCGTAACATTAATCAATGTTATATCTGACACTTGAATATCTCCACCTGGTGGTACATTCTTGCAAAATCATCACTGAGTAACTCAACTATTTGGTTTACTTTTGTTATCTTCCTACGAGCGGCACTCATTACAAGTCATCCTTCCTTTTATTTGTCACACAGCAAAGGAACTCTTTAGGACCTCCTTTGACCTTATCCTTTATGTGTATAATCTGATACTGCTTTCTTCAAACACCCATTGACCATCTCCTAGGCACAACATTTTCCCCCTCCAACTTCTCATACATGCCACAGCACTGACACTTCAGTTTATCATAATCATCTGCTTTGTACTTTCACATGTCTCCTCCTTAACTGAAAAGTCTGTGTGTCCAACAGTCTCCCAGGTCAAGGCCATGTGATCACTCTCCCAGTTCAGTGATGCTCTAATGCTATCACCATATCTAGTGCTCTTGAACACCAGATCTCTTCCATTACATGTTGTCTCAGATAATTTTCTCTTAGCAGCTATATAAATTTCATTTCCTTTCTCTCCTATCTCTGTTCCTACTCCTCCCAATCTGTCCTCATAAGTGAAGTCCCTTATAATAGTTTTTCGTCCCACACTCATCGTGCTAATTTTCAGATGAACCATCTACATTCTCCTTTGTATCCTCTTCCCTGGCATATAGAGCAATGAATTATATATTTCATCTTGTTGTTCTCAATCTCACCCAGATGGCTCAAAATGCACTGTTCTCTGAACCCTAGCCTCTTGGTGCAATCTTAATCTTTTTCATGTTCAATTCATCTGCCATCACTGGAAAATCCCCCCCCCCCCCATCCTCTCCAAAAATATTATACCCCTTGTATTTTATTCCTATGACTTTCATTTTCCCCATCAACTAAGTCTCACTAATGTCACTTTTGGCCAAGTTGAACCAATGGCAAAAACTCCTTCCCTTGATTCTGGGTTCTTCTGGCATAATAAACAAAAACTGCAGTAGGTCCTTTCAATCAACCTTCCTTAGACCTTGTGTAGCCAATCCCACTCAATTTCAGAATTGAGGAGCTACATTCAGCATTGTGTGACCATTCTCCCATTCACTCGCCACTCAGAAGCCTGCCTTACAGGCTTCTTAGTGGCAAGTTTCCTCCTAAACACTCCAGTTTTTATGACTGCACTTACAATCTTTCCCTGAATAATAAATACTTTCTTAATACATCTAACTCCACCATTCAAATGCAAAAGTCCCCTTATATATGTTCTTTCATTCATAGAATTCACTCTGCATATTCACAAACCCCACACCATTCCTCCTGACTGTACAAGATCTTGACTCATTTGAAATCATGACCCTTCTCAACAATCTTGACTCTCTCACTTTTCTTATTCACTTGTACCAGCAACTATTTCATATCTTCTCATATACCACACTTCTCACTTGCCAAACAATATGTACCTGTCAAAATAATCATCTCTTTCATTTTTTCCTCTCTGCATCACTAATACATTAACCTCTGCTTAAGGTATACAGAATTTCATCATGCTCTCCTCAAGCAGTCTTCTTATGGTGCTTCCATAGAACTCTTTCATATGCTGCTTTCTCTTCCTCTGCATTTCTCCCTTCTTTTGCTTCTCTGTCACCACTTGCCAGGCATTTCTTCAACAATTCTGACATTTTGTCTTGTGAAGGACTCCATCTAAGCACACTCTCTCTCTCTCTCATTCCATCTGTCTCTCTTCATTTTCTGCCATTTCATTATTCTTGCTATCACTCACACCAGTGTGTGCTCCTCACTCACTCCCAGCACTTTGCTTAACAACCACCATGTCAACATTCATACTCATTTTCTCACCTTTTGTCATTCATCTCTCTACTGTCACACTTCTTTCTCTCCTTACATTTCTGGCATTCACTTTTGAAACATTTCCTACACACATGCTCACCAGTCTCACTCTCTTTCCACAAATCTTTGACCCTTCACATTGAATACATTTATCACTCCCACTTATTCATACACACAGCAAGATATTTGTTTCCATGTTAAATTTGCCTACCATTATTATCTTTTACAACAGTCCCATAATAAACAAAAAAACATGGAGTAAAAGTAACAGCACTTAGAACCAAACACTTATAAAAATAGTTATTCACTAAAAATGAAATAAATGTCACCAAATCATTTTCAAAAAACTTATCTTTCAGTTTCTAATTTCACTGTTGCTATCATAACATTCTTTATAATCGTATCCACTCCTTTCTTATCTACTTGATAAACTATGTAATTCAGTTCCTCAGCACTCATAAAATAATAAAAACAAACCCCAATGCAATTTGAATAAGTGAACACTGATGAAGCAAGGGCTCTATTAGACAAGCCACAGAATGCTGCATTATGCCTAATCATAAACAAGGAAATGAATTTATACTGAATTTAAATTATTGCATAATTGGTTTTCTGAAGTATCACTATATACATCACCCAAATGAAGTAATGATGTTCATCATCACACTTTTCAAGGATTTAGACCTAGAGTGGCCTGTTTTGGCCTTAGAAGTCATAGTTGAATCTCTTTAGAGGACATCCCGGTGTTGCTTTTCCTAATGGTTTATAATTTAAAACTTGTTTTGGCAATCTTTCTGTTTTCATTCTTTCAACGTGTTCCACCCATTTATGTTTATATATTTTTTTATTTTTTCAATTACTGATTCAATTGTTTCATAATTTCTTTTGTGATCTAATAGAATATACTTTGCAATTTTTCTCATGAACTTCATTTCAGCTGTTACTAATCTTTGTCTTTTTGTTTTATTGTCAAGATTTCACTTCCATACAATAGGACTGGTAGGGTAATATATTGTATACTTTTAGTTTGGTTTGTTTTTGGACTAGGTTAAGTTTAAATATAGTTAATTACACCTGTTATTTTTAAATATTTTGCATTTTTTAGGTTTATATCTTTTTCATTTTCATATGTAATCTAGACTGCATTTAGATGCAATACAGTCTATCTTTGAGTTATAATTAGCAGTTAAAATTTGAAGGAGGAACAAGAAGATGGCCTGATGTTAAATCAGGTGTGCGGCAAGGGTGCACATTATCTCCACTGTTAAATTAAAGATGCCAAGAAATTATATTCTTGGTTTAATCTTTTATCCAAGTGTAAGTAAACAAAGTTTGCACATTAATCTCATACATAGAGGCTAATGACCTTGCATCACTTGCCTTAGTATCCTATAATGCAAAGCACATATCCTTATGGACATGTATAATGCTATGCATTATGGGAAAGGCGACTCCTATACTGGTTTTGACCTTTATCGAGGTTTCATCAGTGGAAGCCAGACCTAGGCGTGACGTCATTAGCCTCTATATGTGAGTTCCCAGTCATGAAGTTACTTCACACACAAACTTTGTTTACTTACACTTAGATAAAGGATTAAACCAAGAATACAATTTCTTAGCATCTTTAATTTATAGTATAACTAAGTGGAAAAACTCTCACTATCTCCACTGTTATTTATCATCTTTATGGATCACATTATGAAAGAAAGTGGTATTAATTCTGATATCAAAATGGCAATGTTAATCTCAGCTGTTATGCAGATGATATAATTCTAGATAAACCCAGTACAAGTATGCAAGATTCTCTGATTAAATTGAATAACTGTTGTAATGAATTTGGTATGACATTTAGCAATAAAAAGACAAAGAAAATAGGCAGAAACAGTGACAACATCAACTGCATCCTGAATGGAGAAAACTATACAATAAGTAAAACATTTCAGCTATTTAGGGATAATTTTAGTGAAGAAGACAAATTAAATATGGAAATAGACAACAGAATTAGCAAAGCTGGTGTGGTAGGAAGTCAACTGAATAAGACAGAAATTAGTGAAAACACTAAACTAGCTGTATATAAGATAGTGTTCAAATAAAATTTAACTTATGGATCTGAGAGCTGGGTTAGAAATAAAACATTCGATCAATGACTGGAGACTACGGCTATGAGAGTTCTGAGAAAGAGATTAGGGGAGTGAACAAATGTCAGTGGTAGTATCATATTATAAATGTGGTTATTAGAAAAGAACTTGACATTGTTAGCATTCAGAAGTGTGCTAGCAAAGCTAATCTCAGGTGGTATGGTCACTTAAACAGAATAGGGGATTGAAAAGGGTAACAAAACGTGCTCTTTGCCATGTTGGCAGGAAAAAATATCCAGAGGAAACAAATATCTAGGTTGATTGATATAATAATAAGTATCTTAGAAGACTGAAATATAAGATCTGATAATATTGGCGTCATGGGGCATGGGTCCCATGTTACCAAGCATGTCCCCAGGTTGCGGATAAGAGAACCTCTGAATACAGAGGTTGGCTGCGAATAAACAGGGAAACCTGTGAATAAGCAGTCGTGGGCAGTGGGATGGCATCTACCAACAGGAAGTGGTGAGATAGACAGTGGCATGGTTATCTCTATAAAAAGTCACACATTTCCACTGATAGGGATGCGACATGTAATCGCCATTCAATAAGTTGCAGCCCACTGGAAATTGGGGCAGCAACAACTTTCATCCTAATCAGCGGAAGATCACCATAAGTGACAACGGTGCAAAAGATACAGTGGTAGGCAGATAATCATGAATGAGAAACGGCTAGCACACTGAGCCTCTCTAGAAGGCTATTGTTGGACAAGGAAGGCAAGGGGATACAGATACAACCTTGTTCTATTTTTCTCTATGGATGGATATTCTAAAAGATAGTAAGGCACACAATGGCTCAATACTTGTGCATGGCAGGGGAAGAAGCAAGGCTTTCCCAGGTCGTAACCTGCGAAATCCTTGTTCATTCATTGGGATGTGGAATGTGGGAACCCTCCTACAAATTGGAAAATTTGAAGAGAGAAATAGATAGATCAAAAATAGCCATATTGGGAATTAGTAAAATGAGATGAAATGGGACTGGAAACTTTTGGAGTGGTGATTATAGAATCATTTATTCAGGTAATGAGACAACAACAAAAAATGGAGTTGCAGCGGTTCTCAATAAGGAATGGGGAAGAAAAGTAATCAACTCAGTAAAATGTAGTAGCAGACTGATAATGGTAAAACTAGAAGCAAAACCAACAAATATTATAATAATACAAGCTTACATGCTTACTAGCGACCACAGTGATGATGAAGTTGAGAGAGTATATGTAGATATTGAGAATCTAATCAAACTCATCAAAAAGGAAGATAATCTTATTATCATGGGTGATTGGAATGCAGTCATTGGTGAAGGCAAAGATGGTAGAGAAGTGGAAAGTATGGATTTGGATGTAAAAATGAAAGAGGGGATAGACTTTTAGAGTTCTGGCACCAATTCAATCTGATCATTACTAATACCTGGTATGAGGTACCAAAAAGAAGAAGGTATACTTGGAAAATGCCACGGGATATAGGAAGGTACCAGATTATATTCTGACAAAAATAGATTTAAAAATCATTTAAAATCATACAAAAGTTACCTGGGAGCTGATGTTGACGATGACCACAATTTGGTTTTATTGAAATGTAATCTGAAATTTAAAAAGCTGTCATAACCAAGGAAAATGCCCAAATGGAACATAACCTGAAAACAGAGGAAAACCATAGACATAAACAGCAAACTGATGAAAGCATTAAAACCGAGGAGAGAGAGAAAAAGAAAAACAGTGGAAAAATCGACTAATTTGAAGGATACAATCATCAAAGCTGCCAATGACTGCATAGGATTAAGGAACAGCCATGGATCACCTAGGACATTCTAGATCTAATAGATGAAAGAAGAAAATACAAAACCTCCCTAAAGGAAGAAAGCAAAGACAAATATAAACATAAAAAATATGATAAATAGAAAGTGTAAAGAATCAAAAGAACAATAACTTTTAAAAGAGGTAAACCGTGAGTAGACATAACTATATATAATAAATAACGGAAAAACTCACGTAGAAATATTATTTAATGGTATAATTTTCACCCGTGTGTCACAGGCATCTTCAGTACAATTAGGCACAAAAAAAATCGAACATTAACTGACAATTCCAAAAAGCGCCACCTAAGTAGCTGGTGTAAGATAACTAAAAAGGTCAATAACTTTCCTAAAATAAAAAAAAAATAAAAAAATAAATAAATAAATAAAAAATAAAATAAAAAAAAAAATTTAATACAATAAAAAGTTAGGAAAGATTAGCTGATTTGTAAAGTACTATCTCCCATAAAGGGGATAGACGTAAGCCGTCGGATCTGTTTAAGTTAGGAGAATGAAGTAGAGTTTCACATGCTTCTTTATAAAGGCGTTCCATGAGAAACTGACTTTTGTGAAGAACTCTTGTCTTTTTCCAATGAACTCTGTGTCTAGTGAAGATGGCATGTTCTGCAAGTCCAGACTTTTCAGGTTTAAAGTATTCAATATAAGATTGGTGTTCTTCTAGCCGAATGGAGGCAGATCTTCCCGTTTGTCCGAAATAACATAATCCACAAGAGCACGGAATCTGGTAGACACCTGGATGATTAAGATGTGGAAGCTTGTCCTTTGGAGAAGCGAGAAAGGTGGAGATTTTTCTAAACGGTCGAAAGGCAACAAAAATATTCAGTGGTTTTAAAATTTTTGCTATACGTTCACTGATGCCTTGTATATAAGGGATGGTAATGCGCGTTATTTCCTCTGTGTTTGAAGAGGGAGACATATTAAATCTACTCAAAGTTCTTTTAATGAAGTAATTCTTATAGCCATTAGATAGAAAGGAAGAAGTTATATATCGTATTTCTTTCTGTAAAAGATCGTCTGTAGAACAAAAGGAGTGGGCCCGATGAACCAGTGTTTTAATAGTTCCTGCCTTTTGACTGGGATGGTGATGAGATTCCGCATGGATATAATGGCCTGTATGAGTCTTCTTTCTATAAACAGAGAAATGTAGGTTACCATCTGGTTGGCGAAGAATTAGAAGATCTAAAAAGGCTAACTGCTTATTTGATTCTACTTCTAGGGTAAACTTGATCCTAGGATGAAATGCGTTTAACTTATTGAGAAATTGTTGAAGTTCATCAGAAGAGCCATTCCATACAGCAAAAATGTCATCGACATATCTGAACCAATGAGTAGGTCTGGGAGAAATATTGTCAAAGATACGTTGTTCAAAATGTTCCATAAAGAAATTGGAGATAGCAGGAGAGAGAGGATTACCCATTGCTGTTCCTTCAATTTGTTGATACAACTTATTTTTAAAAGAAAAATAACCAGAATTTATTACAAAATCAAATAAGTTTACAATGTCTGAAGGAAATTCCTGTTGTAGTAATTCAATACTTTCCGAAAGAGGATCAGCTTGTCACGAGCTGACTAGTGATTCAAACGCAAATTTGAATCACTAGTCAGCTTACCTAGATCCAGTAATAATACTATTGATATAGATAAAGTAGTCATAAATGTTTCCGGACGTCCACTAACAGACTGTGAACGTTTTGTTTTATCGAAAGGATATGATTTCGCTGTTACGCCGAATAAGGTGCCTATTATGGATTTTTTTCATAACATAGACAGGGGTATTCGATCCTTATCCCAAAAAACAGCCAACAGATTACGTTTTGAATGTGCACAAATTCTTTTTCATGCCAAGCCTCCTCGTCCTAATCTTTCTTACTCTGAATTTAAAGCATTGAAATCACTGAAGAATAACAATAATTTAATAATTACGAAAGCTGATAAGGGGAAGGCTGTAGTGATTCAAGATAGGAAGGAATATGAGAGAAAAATGTCTCTTTTACTTCGCGACTATTCAACTTATAGGCCTCTTACATCGGATCCTACCCGGAGTCAATTGAAGAGACTTGATTCTCTTATAGATAATGTATCTACATGGAATGAAGATCAAAAGAAAAAACTTAAAACCTTCTTCGGTCGTCCACCTAGATTGTATGGTCTTCCAAAAGTTCATAAACCAGGCATTCCGTTAAGACCAGTCGTAGATTGTATAGGTTGCCCAACTTACAAAATCTCAAAATTTTTATCTAATTTACTCTCCTCTTCAACTAGAAGAACTGATACTTATATAAAAAATACTTTGGATTTTAAAAATAAAATTTCAGATCTTCATTTGGACGTTTCTGATATCATGATCAGTTTAGATGTTGTTTCTTTATTTACAAATGTGCCTCTTTCGGAAAGTATTGAATTACTACAACAGGAATTTCCTTCAGACATTGTAAACTTATTTGATTTTGTAATAAATTCTGGTTATTTTTCTTTTAAAAATAAGTTGTATCAACAAATTGAAGGAACAGCAATGGGTAATCCTCTCTCTCCTGCTATCTCCAATTTCTTTATGGAACATTTTGAACAACGTATCTTTGACAATATTTCTCCCAGACCTACTCATTGGTTCAGATATGTCGATGACATTTTTGCTGTATGGAATGGCTCTTCTGATGAACTTCAACAATTTCTCAATAAGTTAAACGCATTTCATCCTAGGATCAAGTTTACCCTAGAAGTAGAATCAAATAAGCAGTTAGCCTTTTTAGATCTTCTAATTCTTCGCCAACCAGATGGTAACCTACATTTCTCTGTTTATAGAAAGAAGACTCATACAGGCCATTATATCCATGCGGAATCTCATCACCATCCCAGTCAAAAGGCAGGAACTATTAAAACACTGGTTCATCGGGCCCACTCCTTTTGTTCTACAGACGATCTTTTACAGAAAGAAATACGATATATAACTTCTTCCTTTCTATCTAATGGCTATAAGAATTACTTCATTAAAAGAACTTTGAGTAGATTTAATATGTCTCCCTCTTCAAACACAGAGGAAATAACGCGCATTACCATCCCTTATATACAAGGCATCAGTGAACGTATAGCAAAAATTTTAAAACCACTGAATATTTTTGTTGCCTTTCGACCGTTTAGAAAAATCTCCACCTTTCTCGCTTCTCCAAAGGACAAGCTTCCACATCTTAATCATCCAGGTGTCTACCAGATTCCGTGCTCTTGTGGATTATGTTATTTCGGACAAACGGGAAGATCTGCCTCCATTCGGCTAGAAGAACACCAATCTTATATTGAATACTTTAAACCTGAAAAGTCTGGACTTGCAGAACATGCCATCTTCACTAGACACAGAGTTCATTGGAAAAAGACAAGAGTTCTTCACAAAAGTCAGTTTCTCATGGAACGCCTTTATAAAGAAGCATGTGAAACTCTACTTCATTCTCCTAACTTAAACAGATCCGACGGCTTACGTCTATCCCCTTTATGGGAGATAGTACTTTACAAATCAGCTAATCTTTCCTAACTTTTTATTGTATTAAATTTTTTTTTTTTATTTTTTTTTATTTTTTTTTTTTTTAGGAAAGTTATTGACCTTTTTAGTTATCTTACACCAGCTACTTAGGTGGCGCTTTTTGGAATTGTCAGTTAATGTTTGATTTTTGTGCCTAATTGTACTGAAGATGCCTGTGACACACGGGCGAAAATTATACCATTAAATAATATTTCTACGTGTTTTTCCGTTATTTATTATATACAAAAGAACAATGATATACAAAGAAATGTGAAGAAATAGAAGATCTAATAAAGACTGGGAGAATCGATAAAGCTTTTAACATTATAAAAGGAATAAGCCAGAAAAACAAGACAAGAAGTACAATTATCAAAAATAAACGGGGGAATATACTTATAGATAGGGAAGAAATTTCGGAAAGATGGAAGGAGTACTTATCTAACTCCTACCCGATTAACCCTTCTTACCCTAGATATACAATTTAATACTGCTTCCTCTAGATGACTCTAAACAGTATCACGTGCACTACTAACATCCATATTCTGCAGTGTTTTATGCCATGGTACAGATTTAAGCTTTTTCCTAAACATGCCATAATCACCTGCCTTGTAATTCCACAAATACCCCTATTCTTCATGTTTTGCATGAAGAATAGGTGTATTTCATGTTTTGCAATCTCCCAAGTCAAGACCGCATTGTCAGTTTCACCAATTGGAGGCAATGTTGTCACCTTGGTTATGAAAAGCTCTTCTGATCCTATGACCAGGTCCAATACTCTCCCACCCCTAGTCCTCAACATCACATGCTGCCTCAAGTAATTATGTATTTGAATAATCACTTGACCTGTATCCATTGTACTAATTTGGCATTACATGTCTTCCAGATCATCTGTGGAACTCCCTGGCCTATAGCAACAACCAACTGTATATTTTGTCTAATTGGTCTTAATCTCACACCAGATTGCTTCAAATGAACAGCCACTCTCCCTCCTGTCTCCTATTGTTTTTGTTTGCAATTCATCTGCTATCATCAGCAATACTCCTTCCCCATCCTATCTTCTATATTCTATCTTCCCTGAAAATACTAAATCCTTCCCATTCAATCCCTGTAACTACATCATCTGCTGTTAGCCAAGTCTCACTAATGTCTATAACTTTTGGCAAGGTTGCACTAACCAATGCCAAAAACTCCTCCCTCTTGTTCCTGATACTGCTGGCATTAGTATATAGAAACGACAACATCCCTTTATTCCTCCACCCACCTTTACTTCCAATTGACTACACTATTCAATATTTTTGCTTGATAGACTAGATTTCTCACTTGGTCATTCTCACACTCACTCTCTTCATAGGTGCCTTCACACAAACTCAATTGCTTCCACTCTAATTGCTTAAGTTTCCCTAAATTTGCATGTCAGCATGTTTGGTGGACTGCATCTGAATGGTGTTAGGTGTTTGGAGAGACCTTCGTCAAACAGAGACCACAGATCCACAAATTCTACAGCATTCCTTTTGTACAATCTACATATAGACTCATTGGCTATCAATGCCCTCCTCCTCAGTTTGCCTCTATCATAGCATGGTAGGAGACTTACAATCTCATCTTCTTGCTCTTCAGTTTGCCTCTTCTAATAACTCTTTTACATCCTCCCTCATAGAATACTTCTTATCTCTCAAATCATGATTTCTATATCTTTTTCATCTTCGTATAAGTTGCACTCCAGATATTTGAACGTATTTATTTGTTCTAATATTTATTATCAATCACTATTTTACTTCTTATTGAGTTTTCTCCTTTGAAAGCCCATTATCTTCACTTTTGATATCCTATTATATTATTCTGAAATTTCATTTAATAATTTTGCTGATCGCTGTAGATCATCTTCTGATGTAGCTAATACAATTGGATCATTTGCAAATAATAGTGTAACTATCTTTATTTTTGGATTTATTTGTGTATCAAATGGGTAATGCTGTTTCCAGAAAAAGCAGAGGTGATAGGGTACACCCTTGCCATACTCCTCTTGATATGTCTTTCCATTTTGATATTTGTTCTAATTTGGTTACTGTTTTTATTTCCTGTCCATATTTCTTGAATGGACTGTAAGAGCTGTTTTGATATACAGTGATACCCCGAAGTTACGCGGTAGGTGGGACCAACGAAAAGCTCGTAAGTCGAATTCGCGTAACTCGGGGTATAATTTTGCATGTAATTTATATATACAAACATACAATTGGGACCAAAGGTTTACAAAAACACCTACATTTCTTAAAAAATATAATCATAATTGTAGTTTTCCATACATAAAAAAAAGAAAGTTATTTCGATGTCGATGGTTTCATAAAATCTAATAGATTCGTCTGACGGCGTAATGTCTTTTTCTTGTCATGCAAAATTTCTTCATAGCAAGCCAGTGATTTTTTTATTCCTTGCCTTGTGGCTACAATTCATTCCTCGTTAGAATCTATGTCCTCCAAAATCTGTAAACCTTTCTTAATTAAGCTGAGACCTTCTGTTAATTTTGCAATTGTCATGTGCTTTTCTGGTAAAACTGGATCTGAGGTTTCGTCTCCAATATCGGAGACACCCCAAGAATCTCTGATAATCCTTACAGCATCTAAAACATTAAACCGTTTCCAAAACTCTTTAACAGACAGTTGCTCATTTTGTCTCATAGCTTCATTCAGACTTGCAAACGAACGGCATGTGTAGTACGCTTTGAATCTTTTTCTTTTCTTGCTAGCTGTAGAAGAATCGGACTTGCTTCTTTTGGGCGACATTATTATTTTTTATGTGATAAAATTTTTATCAAGAACATAACATTAAACAATCGCAAGGCTTGTAGACTATAAAAATCGTGTATGAATGGAGACCGCACGAAACACGTCAGTGCTTGTTCACAACATGTGCGACACTGATGAATGCGGCCGGCGCCAGAAAGATGCAACTAGTGGTGAGGCGTGATGAGAATACGTACATATAAGAAACCGCGTAACTCTGGATTCGCATAAGTCGGGGTATGACTGTATTTAGAATGGTTATTATTTTAAATACATTTTGTCTATTAATTTTATTGAAGGCTTTTTTTATAGTCAATGGTTCTGTTCTAAATTCTCTTTGCTTTCAATTAATATTTTTAGAATGAAAATTGAGTCTATGCCTTTTCGGAATCCATTCTGTTCTTCTACAATACTGTTTAGTTTTTCTTTTAATAATCCTGATCAATTTTGTTGTCCTTTCAGAGAGTGGGTTCTGCAATTTTTGGTTATTTTCACACTCACTTGCCACATGGGTGTCTGCACATACACCTACATAGCTTAGTTCCCTGAATTCATTCTTCCACACTCTCAGTGATCAAAGCTTTCTTGAGACCTCTAACTTTGAATCTGTTCAAGTGCAGTCCACTAACTCCTTTTTAAATACAATCTCCCAGCATTGTATGTCATTCTGTCTTCAAATCCAGTCCATAATTCTACAAATGCACACCATATGACAAGGCTTTTCAAAACATTTTATTACATTTGAATTGTACTAAAATAAAATGAACTCTTATAAAATGCTTCTGTGATACAGTTAATCAACATGTTGGCCATACACAAATGCTGTTATACAACTTAAAAGACAAGATAGATCTTCAAATTATGTTAAAGGCTTATTCAAGTTTCACTGATCTGATAGGTAGTCAAACTCTTTAAGAAGCTAGGCAGAAACTTAGTATACTTGTAATAGTTTATATCAAAAGTTATGTGTATTATAATCAGTTTGAAAAGTACAATTAGATTTTGAAGAAAGATCCTTAACAGGCTTCTGGAATATGAGTATTTTTATTTATCTTAAATGCTTTAATCACCCCTCCCCTTTCTTTTTAAAGACTTTTCTTCAAAATAAGATGTGTTGAAATGATTGTTGAAATTATTTTTTCTTAATGTGAAGAAATTTATGATTGCAAACATCTTACAAAATTTTTTTTACTATTTATTTCTGCACATTATTTTAAATCTGTAAATATTTTTTTGTGTGTGTGTATATATATATATATATATATTTCCCCTTAGGGCATGGCTGAAATATCACCTGATAAACTTTTGCATGAACTGTACCATAATGGAGAAGAAGTGCCAAAGTGGAATCCAACAGTAAAAACAATTAGGGTAAGACCACATTAATTTTTTAATCAGAATTGTTGACAGTGAAATTTATAAATTTGCTGATTTGCTATTTTTTGCACTTGATATATTTATTGATTTAGCATTGTGTAGATTCACTCCAAATAAGTACAACTTCTTTATAAACAGGAAATGAAAATAATACATTATCTGATTACATTGACAATCGAAATAGTTGAAGATCTGACATTTCAAAAGTAAAATAAATAAAATAAGGTCAAGCATCAGGATCAACAGTTGAAGAAAATAGTTGGTGCAGTTGTATAAAGATGGAAATATGCTAATAATGAAAGAAAAAATTTACTGATGTAAAGAAAAACTTATTAGAATTACAAACCTACAGAAATGTTTTGAAGAACATGTGGAAAGAGATAAAAGGTAGTGCTAATGATAGATGCCTAAGTTACCGTTATTACATTTCTGCTCGTGGCATGTTAGTCACTAACACAAGAATTTTACTTAAATTTGCATGGAGGGAGAGTATGCACAAATGTCTTATTTATTACATGATCAATCAATGCTAACAATATCTTCACTCAATCTAGGATACAAAACTACAGAAGATTTGAATTACATTGAAAAGAAAAATGCACAAGAGGTTTAAAAACAATAGTTGAGTAACTTTTAAATCTAAACAGGTGACCAAAATATACAAATCATTAGGTTGGAAAGAGAGAGAGAGATTGAATGATGAAATATAAAACAAACATTGTCTTGCAAGGATGCCATATGTCATATATAATTTAGCTTGATTCTTCCTTTGTTCATATTTAAGCTATCATATGTTAAGATCGCATTAGTAGGTTCTTTGAAGAACTCTTATGGAAGAATGGGGAAGGGAATTATTGAAAGAGGTGTAGATGTTTTCCTAAGGTCTTATAACAGTCCTCTGTGGATGCATATATTGTGAAGCCTATCATATCAACTCTTTCATAGTTGAAATTGCTCACATATTTAATATTCACATATTAAATTTGCTGATTTGCTCTTTTTTGCACTTGATATATTTATTGATTTAGCACTATGTAGATTCACTACAAATAAGTACAACTTCTTTATAAACAGGAAATTAAAATAATACATTATCTGATTACATTGAGAATCGAAATAGTTGAAGATCTGACATTTCAAAAATAAAATTATGTCAAGCATCAGGATCAACAGTTGAAGAAAATAGTTGGTGCATGTATAAAGATGGAAATATGCTAATGATGAAGAAAGAAAAAAATTTACTGATGCAAAGAAAAACTTATTAGAATCACAAACCTACAGAAATGTTTTGAAGAACATGTGGAAAGAGATAAAAGGTAGTGCTAATGATAGATGCCTAAGTTACCATTATTACATTTCTGCTCATGGCATGTTAGTCACTAACACAAGAATTTTATTTAAATTTGCATGGAATTCCCCCCATATAAGATGTTATGCATTTGAATATAGTGTGTTGTGGGGCTCATCTTCAAAAACACAGAGTGATATAAAAGATTCTTTTAAACCTCATTGAATACCTGAACTCTGTCATCAAAAGCAGTTACCAATCTACCATTTCATCCCATAGCTTCATCTTCCCATAATCATTCTTCATTATTATTATTATTATTATTATTATTATTACATGACATCTCCAGAGAGTCCAAAGACTCATCGTGGGTGGACACCTACTCTACAGCTCTGTCTCCACCAACTACAGCGAACCTCATCATTTACACCAGTGCCATCTACTGCCCACCACCACTAGTATTTTCACAGACAATCACAAAAATACATGCCCACGACGGGATTCAAACCCTTCAGCCTTTGCTGGAGAGCTGATATACTAACCACTCGACCAACTAGGCTGGATTTAAAGAATTAACAGTGAGAAAAAAAGAAACCAGGAGATTGCAGGATCCATTTGGATTAGTGAAGTGATCCAAAAATATCACTAGGTCCATTATTCCTGGGACACTTGGCAGTGGCTCCACCTAGTGGTAGACAAAAAACCTATCACTGAGCAGAAATGCTCCTTCCAGGAAACCCAAAGATGAACATTATCAAAACATCATCAGTGGGAACTAAACCCAGGAAGATATTGAGGTTAAATTAACACAGAAGTTATATGAGAGTTGTTTGAAAAGTTTGGTAAATTTCCAATAGACGGCAAGACAATGCGTTTATTCATACCAGTGTTGGCATGTATCATCTTTTTCATGATCCCTGGCAAAATTTTAGCCACGTGCGATGCATAGTTCTCATTTTGCAAACAATTAAAATGACCGTGTTCACATTTTTCATAAAAATTTAGAAAAACGAGTTTCATGCAGTGATAAAACACTTTTATTTGAAGAAGTGGACTGCCACGCAGATCAAAGCCGAATTAGATGCAGTTCATGGGGACTCTGTACCAGCATTAGAGACTATTTATTTTTGGATAAATGAGTTTAAACATGGTCATAAGCCTATCTAAGATGAAGTGCGCTCCAGACCTCCGACTGAGGTCACTATGAAGGAAGTGATTGACAAAATCCATGGTATTGTTATGGAATACTGCCGAGTGAAGGTGTATGAGATTATTGAGTTGTAGGCATCCTGCATGAAAAAGCTGTGTGTGTGCAATGAGTGCCGCAATTGTTGACTGTTGATCAAAAATGCATGCAAAAAGACGTTTCAATACAGTGTTTGGCAATGTTTAATCGTAAATCACGGGATTTTTTTTTGCATCAATTCGTGACTGTAGATGAAACTTGGATTCACCACATGAGTCCAAGCAGCAGTCAAAACTGGACAATGCCCAGTGAAAGAGCACCAAAAAAAGCGAACCCCGTTTTGTCAGCTGGGAAGGTAATGACCACTGTTTTTTGGGATTCCCATGGAATTATCATGATAGACTATTTGGAAAAGGGTAAACAATAACAGGAGTCTAAGTATATTTCTGGGAAAATCCCATGCTACTCCTCTTAAACACTATTAATATAATTAATGGCTTTTGTTTAGGAGTGTCCCTTATATTTAATACATTGGCTAACATAACTCAGAAGGGGTATGTATATATTTTAGGGCATTATGGGTGAGTATAGAAGGCAATTAGTTGAAGTTGTCCTCCCGCGATGAGTCTTCGGACTCCTTTGAGGTATCAGGAATAATAATAATAATAATAATAATTATGGCAGAATAAAAAACGTGGAAAAATTTGTACATACCTTGTTTTTGGTTTAAAGATGCCTTCTAAATCCAAGCTCTTGTTGAAAGGTTGTATGTAAACGGGGGGGAGAGAACATGGGGATGTGCTTGAGACGCGGGAAATAAGTTTGGGAACCCGGGTTACTATTAATAATATATATATAAATATATATATATTATTTTGTTGTGGGGAGAGGGAGGGGAAGAAGGGGAAGGGTATCCTTATGTGGAAACTGGGGCAAGGGTTTACGGGGTGTGGACCGTTTCGGTCATCGTCTGACCATCGTCGGAACTTTGTGGGAATGACTGTAGGGCTATGTCAAGGCTGCACGATGTATCTGCCAAATTTGGGCATTTGTTGTCGCTAAATGGCCGGAAGCGTGGCTTAATTTGTAAGTTTTGGAACGTCCAACATTCGGAAATTGGGTAGGGGCGGTGGAAATTCTATCAACATCCACCGCCCCTACCTAATTTCCGGTTGGATGTTCCAAAACTTACAAATTAAGCCATGCCTCCGGCCATTTAGCAACAACAAATGCCCAAATTTGGGAGATACATCTTGCAGCCTTGACATAGCCCTACAGTCATTCCCACAAAGTTCTGACGATGGTCAGACAATGACCGAAACGGTCCACACCCCGTAAACCATTGCCCCAGTTTCCACATAAGGATACCCTTCCCCTTCTTTCCCCCCCTCCCCACAACAAAATAATATATATATATATATTTATATATATATTATTAATAGTAACCCGGGTTCCCAAACTTATTTCCCGTGTCTCAAGCACATCCCCATGTTCTCTCCCCCCCCTTCGTTTACATACAACCTTTCAACAAGAGCTTGGATTTAGAAGGCATCTTTAAATTCAAATAAAAAAAAATCAAAATCAAAAACAAGGTATGTACAAATTTTTCCACATTTTTTATTCTGCCATAATTGCCTTCTATACTCGCCCATAATGCCCTGAAATATATATATACCCCTTCTGAGTTATGTTAGCCAATGGACACTCCTAAACAAAAACAGGCTAAAATAGCCGTTAATTATATTAAAGGAGTCTATTATGTATCATTATTGGCCCGTTTAAAAGAAAAACTGAAGAAAAAACGGCCAAGAGTAGTGCACAAGAAAGTGCAATTTATCAAGATGATGCACCTTCCAACACATCGGCTGTCGCAATGGCAAAATTGCACGAATTGAGGTTCGAATTGGTTCCACATCCACTTATTCCCCAGACTTGGCCCCCTGTGACTTCTTCTTGTTCCCAAACTTAAAAATGTAGCTCGATGGGGAAAATTTTCTTCGAACGAGGATGTCGTCAAGGCTGTCAATGACTATTTTGCACAATTTGACAAATCCTACTTTTTTAGATTGGATGAAAAAATTGGAAACTCACTGGACCAGATGTGTAGACCTTGATGGAGACTACGTTGAGAAATAAAGGTGATTTTTTTCCAAAAAAATATGTTTAACTTATTTTTTACCAAACTTTTCAAACAACCCTCGTGTTTCTGTACAAATAGTAAAATGTGTAATCATATTATGAAGCTGCTATGGGTCAGAGATAGTTTTTGAAAGGTTTTCTGTTTATTTGCAAAGTAAATTATACTAGACAAGAAATTATATTCTTGTTTTAATCCTTCACCCAGTCATGAGCAAACAGAGTTTATGCTTGAAGTATGTTCATAACTGGTCTACTTGCCAGGGGGCCATTATGAACCAGTGATTCACAATATATAGTATCTCCTGGTCAAGGCAACCCCACTTTTGCAAAGTGTTGCCTGTTTTCACCAAAGTGGCTCTGGCAACTTTAGCTAGCATTTCCACTGTAAAAGGATAACTTCCTAGTTAGTGAGAATGCTAACTAGACCTGCTAGATGGATGATCATTGTTCAGTGAAACATTACCACCTTTGCTTATTGAGGGTCTGAGGTGGCTGCTTCTAGATACCTATTTCTGTCTCCTCCCCTGCCATCTTCCAGCATGCTGTATGAGTGATAACCATCAAGGACATCCAAACATACTGTAGAGATCAGAACCTCTTCCACCTTGGAAGGTACTACAATAATAAAGCAGTTCTGCAAGCTGGTTGCCAGAATGTATGGGAGCCAAACTATAATGCATTTAAGGCAGCTTCTTAATCAGCTGGTGTATAATCTTGCTGCCAGGTCATGCCTGGAGTCAGATCATGTAATGTTTGCAAGAGCCACTGTCAAGACCACATTATGGCATGGAGCCTGGATGCTCTCAGTATTGATGACATCTCAAATCCAGCCAAACTTGGAAAACTGCTCTCATGTTTGGAGTGGAACATGTAAAAGCCTCTCTAAAAATTCTTGATGCTGTTCAGTTGATTAATGACTCCTCCCTCACTCTCACAGACTCTCTCTTCAGATGCAGCCTCAAAGATGGTTAGTTACTGTATTGTGTCTCATCTACAGATATTTCCATTAGTATTGTTCAGCAGAACTAGCATCCATTATGTTGTCCATTTCTGCTAAAACCTACAGCAGCATAAGCAATAGCTTCTCAATATCCTTTTATAGCAAAGCTGCTGAATCACCAAACTAGATACTTAGTCATCTTCTATTCTGTTTACCTCGGTTCTGTGGAAGACTATTCCACAGAACCGAGGTATTAAAATAAAATAAATACTATCTCATTATGCAAAGCACACTTCCTTTCAGATGTGTATATTGTTAAGTTTCAACCTTTATTGAGGTATCATCAGTGGGAGCTAGACCCAATTAGTGCATTAATTTAACATTTAAGATATTGAGTGTTAATTCGATGCAGATATAATTTTTCATATGAAAGTTTCTGTATTCATGTAGACTGGTAGATTCAATAAACATCTGTGTGCAAGCAAGTAGACTAATTGTGAAGATACTTCATGCACAAATTGTTTGCTTACACTTCGATAAAGGATTAAAACAAGAATATGATTTCTTGTCTAGTATCACTTTGCAACCAAGTAGGAAAACTTTCAACAACTATCCCTGTTTGAGCATTTTAATAATATAATGATAATGCATCATATTATGTGGAGAATATGACTTCTGCATTGATTTAATCTCAGTATCTTCCTGGGTCTAGTTCTTGCTGATAAGACTTCAGTAGAAGTTGAAACTGGTCTGGATAGTGATCCTTCCCACAGTGTTCAGCAATATACACATCTGAAAAGAAGTGTATTTTAATTATGGGATGCTAAGGCAATTGATGTGAAGTCAGCAACTTCAGTATGCAAGTAGACTAGTTGTGAAGATAATTCATGTGCAAACTCTGCTTGAAGTGTAAGGCAAAAACAGAAATCTGTTAGTGACTGGAGTAAGGTCTCTGAAAGAGAGTGGCAAAGTCTTAATTGGTTGCTCTTTTCTGAAGAGTAAACATTCTTAGGGAGGCCTTTCACTACAGCCACCTCAAATGTGAGAACACTGTTCTAAGGTTGGATAGATTTGGGTTTTATATAGTGGTAGCAATTGTACGTGGGACATAATAGCTTGAACAAAAAAAAGGTCAACTTTTGGAGATTGAGGAGGCTATGGATATGATGTGTTTGTTGTCAGGAAAAACTAGAAGTACAATTCAGTCCACGAAGAGAAGTCTCATCTTGCCTTGGGGTGGGGTGGGGGGGGGGTCTGTGTTTTAGTAGAATTGAAATTCAAGTTGTCCTTTACTTACTGAATAGTGTCAATCAGATCGGCATTGGTTATGAAAGAGCTCAAAGCATGGAATGTTTGGGTACTACTACAAGATTTATCAAATGAATGTGCTGTTATTAGTAAACATTTGGCTAGGATTTTCATTTCATGTCTAGGTTCATTAGACTCACTATAGAAAATCCAAAGGGAACACAGGAATAGTTTGCTATGGTGAATTTTCTGTAGAATAGCATAGTGTCTGTAGGCTTTGATCTGGACTTTTTGGTAGTTGGTTAGAGCACTGTTTGCTCTAAATTAATACAATGGAAGATTTAAATTAGAATCTTTAATGGCACAAAATTTTTACCTGAGTATCAAGGGAATCTTCAGTATGAATACAGGAAGGGTAGTAAACGTGTTGCTTAGGTAGTATGACTGTGGTGAGATGAGGCAGAAAGCAAGGATTGTGAATGATATGTTGGCTGATATGTGTGAGGAGAGGCGAGTATGATTTGTTAATGTATGGAATGAGTTTGAAGGACGAAGTGAACTGTATGGGAGCAATGGACTGAATTTGAGTGGTTATGGTGTGGGTCGCTTGGAGAGACTGTTGCTGGAAGGTAGAGAATGAATCAGAGTACAGAGTACAGAAAAAAGTACAGAGAATGAATCAGATCAAGTGTGAAGTGATGGGGAAGAGCAGGAAAGTACAACAGGAGAGATTGAAGAGGTGGTTATGAATGAGGAAGTGAGTAGCATGAGTATGGAAAATGAGAGAATGGGTGTGCATGATGAACAGGGAAACAGGGTGGGCAGGGGGGGGAGTACACAGCATGAGAAAGGTGGATGCTCCAAGAGTGTGTGAGAGCATGTGTAGACAGGTAAGGAATGGGATGACCTGGGATCAAGAGGAAACAGTTGGAATTGAAGAGGCTTATAAAATGAATAAACGGAAAGGGAAACAGCTCCAGTTGAGCATGGAGAGATCACATCGAATGAGTGGTATCAGTGGAACTAGCTGTAGATCCAGGAATGAGCTGTTGTGTTTATATACAAATGCTAGAAGTGTAAGAAACAAGGCAAATGAAATGGTTGCACTAATTGGGTCTGTTCACCCAAAAATTGTTGGAATAAGTGAGACATGGTTAGATGAGGACAACATCCTGACAGGAATAGAGATGGAAGGATGTGATGTGTTTTGTGAGGATAGAAGGGGTAAAAAGGGAGGGGGGGAGGAGTGCTATTGATGACAGAGAAAGAGTTATGTCCATACAAAGTAGAGATGCAAGAGAGAAATAATGCCAGTGGTTTTTGAGGCAGTATGGTGTGAGATACAGGTGAATGGAATGAAATACTTGATTGGATGTTGTTATAGACCAGGAAATGTGGATGGTAGTGACTATGAAATGTATAACCAAATTAGCATGATCATTATGGACAATTTTAATTATGGCAATATAGAATGGAATGATGAAATAGCAGCTGGAAGTAAAGAAAATGATTTTCTGGAGTTTTTGAGGGATAATTACCTCAGACAGTATTGTTAAATTCTGAATGAAACTAAAATTGGATTAATTTATGTTTCCTTCAAACTTAACATGGGGTTACATTTGGAATCAATTATTGATATATCAGAATATACTAAACTCTTGTAAATTACTAAAATATTACTAAACTGAGAATATTTCATTTATTTTGTTATAATGTAAAGTATTATGAATTGCTTAAATCTTACTGCTTAAGTGTAAGTACTTATAAATTGCTGGGAGAAAGAGATAATCCGATTAAATAAAAGATGGCCGGAATCGAAAACCCGTGCAACAAAGAGTACAGGCGCACTCTTTTCGTAAGCAAGTAGGTCCTCCCCCGTTCATGCATTCCAAGATTCCGTGATAAGGATTCCATGTGTGGCGCTCATTATGCTGGGTGACGTGAAGTGACGCTGAAAATTGGGAGGAGAGATTGATGACGTAGTGTTAATGTGTGGCGTGCAATTTAAAAAGTTGTACAGCACCAGAAAAAAGCTTCTTCTTACTCTTAGGCTTGTGCTCTCTTACGCTCTGGGCCTCTTGCTGTGGTGTGTGGAGCCTCCTCGTGGCATCCCCTCGTTCCCCTCAGATTCGAAATAATGACTTAGGAACTTTGCCGTGGATTTCCCAAAAATTTACCAATCGGCGACCAGCCCAGCAGAAGATATTCACCAATGCTTACAGAGATTTCGTTACGAATCTCTGTAAGCGTAGTGTTAATGTGTGGCGTGCAATTTAAAAAGTTGTACAGCACCAGAAAAAAGCTTCTTCTTACTCTTAGGCTTGTGCTCTCTTACGCTCTGGGCCTCTTGCTGTGGTGTGTGGAGCCTCCTCGTGGCATCCCCTCGTTCCCCGCAGATTCGAAATAATGACTTAGGAACTTTGCCATGGATTTCCCAAAAATTTACCAATCGGCGACCAGCCCAGCAGAAGATATTCACCAATGCTTACAGAGATTTCGTTACGATGTTGAGCCAGTTCACCAAAGAATAACGTCTACTTATTTTTGGAGGCAGAAGTATGTACAGATCGAACCCTTGAAGAATGCCTCAGAAAAAGCAGAAGGAACATGGAGTCGAAAGTATTTGTCCTGATGAAATATGTGAGGTGGCCAAATAGTTTCCCCCAGCAATTGGTAACGTACAGTCTAGTTTTTTTATGTAAATGTGTACTAAAAGGATATCTGTAAATTTTAGGAAGGACTCTAGAGATTGTTTCTTTTAATGATAGAGTATATTATGAGTATTTTGTGAAAGAAATTGTACGAGAGCATGTGGAGCCTAGGAATTGTCTTTTAATGATTGAATAAGTTATGAGAATTTTGTGAGAGAAATTGTATGTGAGCACATGGAGCTGCATTAGTAATTCAGTTAACAAATGTCTTTAATATTGATGAATAAGTGTGATTTTTCAAATATAAGTCGTAAATCATAAATGAAGTTCTTTGTCATACATGCTAAGAAAGATATAGAGAATCTGTGAAATTAGTGCTCATTCATTAGCAATTGATGATTACTTAATCAGAGTGTATTCATAATGTGTAATATGTATCAATTGAATTAAATGTTTTGTTTAACTGATGACTTGCCTGATTTTCTTCTCTGTTGCACTTGCTCATAAAATATGGACCACAGCGGGAGATTAATTTATGGTGAGGCTACGACTGCAAACATAACCTATAGTAATATAAGACTGTAAGCTAAACTGTTTCTGGTTCCTTGATTCTACATTCTTTGTTAATCTAGGATTCAGGATGGTGCAGTGAAAAATGAATTTTCCCTGAATCCGAAAAAGGAATTAGAACCAGTGTAGAGACAAGGGAGTTGGCATTGACCATTAATATTCCCTTTGTCCCCCAAACCACTAGCATCATTCTTATATGTAAAGATTGGCCAAGAGAAATATAGAAGTTAAGAGAATGAAGTCTTACTAGAGAAGGATTTTACTAAGGGCATAGATACAAGTGCAATATAAGTGTAATTAAGATTTAAAGAGAACAATATGTAAGATAAATAAAGGATAAATTAAATTTTACAACGCCGACATAGAAAAATGACAAGACAATAGAAATAGCCACAAAAGGATAATAAAATTTTATAGTATGTAACAGAGGGCACACGAGGATTGAGGGTCTTGGATTTGGTCATCTCATCAGAGGATGTAATTATAAATGAAGTGTCAAATCACTCACCAATTGGTGAGAGTGACCATGAGGTGATTACCTGGATGGTTGCCAGCAGTGTGAGGACCTCTGTAAGGAAAAGGTATATGTAGAACTACAAGGGTAGGGGTGATTATGAAGAGCTCAGGTGACAGCTTGCAAGTGTAGCATGGAAAGCAGATTTAGCTGGAAAAGAGATCAATGCAGCCTTGGGGGATTTTCAAAAACTATCTAGTAGATGCAATGTCTAAATGTATTCCAAGGGTGAGAAGGTTTAATAAGGTAGGTGTGAATTGAATGAATAAAGAGATTAAGCATGTGATAGAGAGAAAAAGGGCATTATGGAGGCAGCATAAGAGAAGTGGAAATAACCAATTTCATGAGAACTACAAAGACCAGCAAGGTGGGTGATTTGGTTGGTGAGGGTAGCTAAAGAGAGGTATGAACAGCAATTAGCTAATGAAGCCAAAAAGAATTTGAAGGAGTTCTTTCAATATGTAGCCAGCAAAAGAAATAATGATTATGGAAGGATAACATTGATTGGAGAAAATGGTATAAAGACAGCTGTTGCAAAAGGTGTGGTGGAGATACTTAATGAGCAGTTTATAAATGTCTTTCAATCTTGTGAATGTGACTTCATGGAGAGATTGAGAGCAGTTGATGATGGGGAAGAGTGACTGTAAGTGAGCAAGAGATGTATGGGGGAGTTGAGCAAACTAGATGTAAATAAAGCTGCGGGACTTGATAATATATCACCACGTATTCTGAAGGAATGTGCCAGGGAGTTGACGCCGGCCTTGACATATTTTTTTAATACAAGTCTTGCACTGGGTCAAGTTCCTAAGGAGGGCAAGACTGTGTCACTTCATAAAGGATGTGATAGAACTCAAGCATCAAACTATAGGCCTATCTGTGTGTCAAGCGTTGTAGTTAAATTGTTGGAGAAGCTTGTGAGAACTAGGATCCAGAATTGGATTGACAACAATAGTATTATCTTTCATGGACAGCGTGGATTAGCTATAATATACATAGATTTAGCAAAGGCTTTTGATAGATTACCGCATGATGGGTTGATAGTCAAACTAGTGTGGATGGGGTTGGATATTAGATTGGTGCATTGGATTGGAGACTGGCTATCTGATAGGTATCAATAAGTTGTGTATGGGGCAGTGATATCCAGGAAAAGGAAAGTTACTAGTGGTGTGCCTCAGGGGTCTGTTTTAGGGCCATTGTTGTTTAACTTGTACATTAATGATATTGGTGAAAATTTGGATGGAGATATTCAGTTGTTTGCAGATGATACAAAGTTGGAATGAACCATGAAGAGTAGTGAGGATGTTGTGACTTCAGGAAGACTTGAATAAATTGAGTGATTGGGCACGGAAATGGGGATGTGAGTTCAATGTTGTAAAATGTAAGGTTTTAAAATTTGGAAAACAAAGATGGGATGCAGAATTTATGCTTGGTGAGGATACATTGTTGGAGGTGGAAGAAATAAGAGATCTGGGGGTGATAGTGGATAACGATCTGAAATTTAGCGGACACATAGCCAAAATTGTAAAGACAACACAAGGACTTCTGGGAATGATGCGGAGGGCACTGACTTGTAGAAGTAGGGAGATTCTTGTTCCATTGTATAGGGCTTTGATTAGGCCACACATGGACTATTGTGCCCAGATTTGGTCACCTGGTTTTCAGAAGGATGAAGAGATGTTGGAAAGGGTCCGGAGGCCACTGATTAAAGTAGTTTCTAACCTCTGGATTGTTGAGTATGAGGAAAAATTGAGAAGATGTAATTTGCAGAGTCTGGTGGACAGGAGGAAAAGGGGAGATATGATAGAGACCTACAAGTTATTAAGAGGTTGTTATAGGATCAATGCCTTTGAAGTCCCACAGAAAATAGTGGGAGATCAGGGGAGAACCAGAGGTCATCCCTGGAAACTGTATAAAGAGGATGTGAGAAGCAGGGTTTTTTCATGCAGAGTTGTGAATGATTGGAATGCCTTGCCTGAAAGTGTGGTGTCTGCAGAGAATTTGAGTGTGTTTGAAGCATGGTATGATGAGCTGTGTGTATGATAAAAGGACCTCCTAGATGAGTCTTTGACTCCATGGGGTCTTTTGTAATAATAATAATAATGAATTCAAAATTAAACAAGGTACAAGTGATAGACTTAATATGCTTAATAGAATGAAAACATGTCAGCCACACAGGAATTGAGTAGCATGGCCCATACTGTACTCTGAAGTCCTAATGACCTTTTATGTATGCTAAAAACATATAAAAATATATGTATCAAATTTCCATAAAAGGAATAATGAAGTACAATCTATTCAGGTTAAGGTAATGTAGAAAGGCTTCATGGCCTTCTTTATACAACCACTCCATAAGAAATTCCTTTTCATGTAGGACTTGAGTCTTTTTCCCACAGAATCATATTTGGGAGAGATGGCATGTTCAGATTGTTGTGGTTCATGAAATTTAATATAGGTTTGATGTTCATCATGATAAATAGCTGTAGATTTGCCAGTTTGGCCAAAGTATGATGAAGTGCAAGGATATGGAAGACACCAGGGTGGACCAAAAGATGAAGTTTGTTCTTTGCAGAGCTTAGAAAGTAGAAAGGTTTACTAATAATGAAAAAAGCCATTCTGAGATGAACAGATTTCAATAATTTGGAGATTTGATCAGAGACACTTTTGATATATGGAATGGCGATACTGTTGATAGCTTCATAACTTTTAAATCTTATTTAAAAGATTCATCGAAACCATTAGAGAAGGTTTTTGATAAAATGTTTCTTGTTTTAGTGATGCCTTGTTCAAGCACAGTGGGCAAGCTCAATGAATTAAACTTTTAATGGTGCCTGATATTTAATGAGGATGGTGGTGTGACTGTGCATAGATTATTATTATGTGACACCACCAGGGAGTCCAGACTCATCAAAGGAGGGCATCTACTCTACAACTCTGTCTCCACCATTCACTCAATCCACGGACTACAACGAACCACAACTACACCAACGCCGTCTACCATCCTCCTCCTCCTCCTCCACCACCACCACCACCACCACCACCACCACTTTCACAGACACCCACAAACATCCATGCCTACAGTGGGATTCGAACCTGCAGCCTTTTGGCTGGAGAACGGATACACTAGCCAACCAGGCTGACAATATAAAGTCTTGTGTGTTTCTTTCTAATGACAGAAAACTGAAAGTTCCCATCTGGCTGATGAAACATATGCACTAGGAAGGAAATACGATGATCCTTTGGGTTCTTTGCCATAGTGAAAATTGACTGTATAGCAAATCTTTCTTTTTATCTGTGAGGTCTACTTATCTGATATTGCCAAACTCCTTATCTTTACGGTTGACACTTACTATAGCAGACACTACTCTGACAAATTACTGAAAAGTTTCCTAGGTACAGTGTTGTGCTAAAAGAAATTCACAATAGCAAATGATTTCCTATGAGAATTCATTCTAAGGTTCCTTCAAGTCTGTTATAGCAAAAGTCAACTGCATTTGGTAATAATAGAGCAGTTAATTCTGTTCTCATCTGTTGTTTGTGAGTACACACATTTCCAGTTGATTTGTGTATTTGCAGAATGAAAAATCCTAATACCTATAAATGGACTAAGTAGCAAACACTGTTATAACAAACTCGCTTACCATAACATACCACTAAAAAGTCCCAACCAAATTCCTTTTGGTACAGTGCTATGTGAAAAAAAATTCACTATAGCAATCTATCTACTATAACAAAATGTTCCTGTGGTTTCTCTTGTAAATGTCTTTCACATTAGATGGGGTTATTACTATCAGCAATGATGCCTTATGGCATCATTGTTACTGACTGCATTACTAAAGCACACTCGCACTAGGGACATCTGTACCCTACTGCGTGTTCACCACCAGTACTCACTCACTTGTTCATTCTTTTACATATTTTTCATCCATTTGTTTTGAGAAATTTTTACATTATTGGCTTAATTGATTTTCACAAATGGTGTCATCTGTGCTGATTCAACAATTTATTATTATTACATGACACCTCCAGGGAGTCCAGAGACTTATCAAGGGAGGACACCCACTCCACAACTCTGCCTCCAACTACAACTAACCACAACTACACTAATGCCATCTACTGCATGCCACCACTACTAGTGCAGTGGAACCTCAGTTGTCCAACTTAATCCATTCCCGAAGGCTGTTCGGAAACCGCATTGTTCGAAAACTGAAACCATTTTCCCATTAGAATTAATGTAAAATGGATTAATCAGTTTCCGAACCCCAGATGATTGTTTATTTAAACCTTTACAACAGTACTTCATGCATAAGATCGTATACAAACATAATGAAAATGTATAAAATCTTACATAAAAAAGAATAAACACAATAAATAGATAAAATAAAAACGAAAATTTAACTTCACTTTAACTATACATATGGAGGAGAGTTGATGGCGTAAGTGGAAGGAGGTAAGGGTTACTGTCCTTCTGGGTTTTTTTTCTCTTTTCTGTCTCTTGGCACCACTTGACTCTGCTTGAGACACGTTGGGCCTCTGTCTCACTAAAAACCTGTCCAATGACAATGTTTTTGCCTGCGTTTTAAAATGTTTCCGAAGTGAGACATGGCACTGTCATTGAAATGGTTTATGATGTGGCTTGCTACAGCTTTGTGAGGGTGATATCTTGCCACAAAACTTTGTACCTCATCCCATTTCACACACATTTCTTTGATCAACGAACTAGGAACATCCTCAATCCTTTCCTCTGTGTCTGAAGACATTTTCTCCACCTCCATCTTTTGCTGCTCCTTCTGAAGGTGTTCCAGTTCTTCCGTGGTAAGCTCATTCCTGTGATCCTCCACATCAGCATTGTCAACTTCCAAGCCCATGCTTTTGCCCAGAGACACAATATTATTGACAAGAGCAACATGCTCAGCCTCAATGTCTGCTGCTGCTACACAGTCTGGCCACAATTTCTTCCAGGCCGAGTTCATCACCTTGTAAGTCACTTGCGCCCAGGCTTTGTCAAGGATACTTAAGCAATGGAGGATGTCGAAGTGATTTTTACAGAATTCTCTGAGTGCTAATTCTGTGTCAGAGGTAACTTCAAAACATATTTGAAACAGTGCTTTGGTGTAGAGTTTCTTAAAGTTCGAAATGACCTGCTAGTCCATGCGCTGAATTAGAGAAGTTTTGTTAAAATACACAAAGATTATTGAAGAAAAAATGAAAGAGTTTGAGAACAGGAACCAAACCTTGGAGATTCAGTGCAAGCCTTGAAGAAAACCCTGATTGATTCAGCTAGAGAGGCATGTGTTGAAGTTGTCTGCAAGGATACAAAAATTAGAATTCCATGGTGGACACAGGAAGTTAAAGAGGCAGTGAAGGAAAAGAAGAAAGCATATCAAAAGTTCCTGGCAAATAAATCAGCTTGTGCTCTTAGAGAATACAGAGACAAATGTAAGAAAGCTGAACACTGTGTAAAACTAGCTAAACAAAAGTCATGGGAGGACTTTGGTAAGAACATATAGAAAATAAATATCAAGAAGGTGGCAAAAATATTCTGGAAGTTGTTGAAGAAGCTTAGGAATGGAGGAAAGAGTGCTGTAAAAGGAGTTAGAGATGATAAAGGTGACATGAAAAACTGGAGAAAAAAGATATCCTTGTAGTATGGAGTAATTACTTCGAAAAATTGCTAAATGAAACAATTGCTAACAGTGATAGCACAGTGGTAAAAAACACTTAACAGGCATACAGTCAGGAATACATATCCATAATTGAAGTAGAAAAAGCCATCAAAACCCTGAAATGTGGAAAGGCAGAAGGAGTAGATGATATTCGACCAGAAATGCTCAAGTATGGTGGTATAAAAGTCTTACAGTGGCTTCACTACATAGTTCAGAAAGCCTGGACAGAGGGACGAATTTCCAATGATTGGAGTAGAGCTCTCATAGTACCCCTTTATAAAAAGGGAAATAAAACTGAATGTGAAAATTACAGAGATATTTCCATACTGAGTGTTCCTGGCAAGATTTATGCAAGCATACTTAAGAAACGGTTGAGAAGAATTGTGGAAGAAAAGCTTGGTGAAGAACAAGCTGGATTCATGCCAAATAGAGGCTGTCAGGATCAGATCTTCACTTTACGACAAATAGTGGAGAAATCATGGGAATATAACAAAGATCAGTATTTAAGTTTTGTCGATCTGGAAAAGGCATATGACTAGGTGCCAAGAGAAAATCTATTCAAAACACTACAGTTATATGCTGTAAATGGGGCATTATATCAAGCAATACTTAGTCTTTATTTGAGTTGCAAGTGCAGTTAGAATAACAAAGTTATTTTACAGGAAGATGGTTTAATGTTAAATCTGGTGTGAGACAAGAATGTACATTATCCCCTCTGTTATTCATTATCTATATGGATCACATTATGAAGGAAAGTGGTATTAAACATGATATCAAAATTGGAGATGTTAATGTCAGCTCTTTGCTTTATGCGGATGATGTTATACTTCTAAATAAATCAGCTACAAGTTTGCAAGATTCCCTGACTAAATTGAATAACTGTTGTAATGGATATGGTCTGAAGGTCAGCAATAAAAAGACAAAGACAATGAAAATAGGCAGAATCATTGAAAATGTTGACTGTGTTGTGAATGGAGAACCTGTGGAACAAGTAAAACATTTCAGCTACTTAGGCACGAATTTTAGATTTTTAGATCATTGAAAATGTTGACTGTGTTGTGAATGGAGAACCTGTGGAACAAGTAAAACATTTCAGCTGCTTAGGCATGATTTTTAGTGAAGATAGTAAATTAAATATAGAAATAGACAACAGAATCAACAAAGCTGGTATGGTAGGAAGTCAACTGAATAAATTCACATGGAATAAGAGAGAAATTAGTCAGAACACTAAATTAGCTGTATACAAGACAGTGTTCAAACCAGTTTTAACTTTTGGATCTGAGAGCTGGGTCAGAAGTAAAACACTTGACCAAAGACTAGAGACTGCAGATATATGAGAGTCCTGAGAAAGATTATAGGCATGAACAGATGGTATCAATGGATTAAAAATGAGGATATTAGGAAAGAACTTGACATTGTTAGCATCCAGGAATGCATTAGCAGAGCTAATCTCAGATGGTATGGTCACTTAAACAGAATAGCCAAGGAAAGATTAGCAAGACAAGTGTTCTCTGCCAGGTTGGCAGGAAAACGACCCAGAGGAAGACCAAGATATAGGTGGATTGATACTGTACAAAATGCCTTAGACAATAGAAATATAAGATCTGATAATGTTGGAGTCTTGACAAGTAACAGACTGATTTGGAGGAAAATTGTAGATAGGAAGTTAGTAATGATGTAAATTTTTCATGTAGTATCCTGTACACCCCTTGAGGGTACAAGATATGATATGCAGGAATTTGATGATGATGATGTTAGGGGGCAGGAACTTCACTGTGATAAAATTAGACTCTCCACTAACTCATCCTCCAAGCCTGGAGGGTGAGAAGGAGCATTGTCCATCACAAGAAGGCATGTAATTGGCAAATTTTTTCCTTGAAGGTATTTTCTCATATTTGGGGCAAAGACTTCATGGATCCACTCAATAAACAATTGCCTGGTTATCCAAGCACCACTACTAGCCCTCCACATAACAGGCAATTTACTTTTCATCATATTATTTTTCTTAAACACCCTTGGATTCTCAGAGTGGTACACAGGCAATGGCTTGACCTTGGAGTCCCACTTGCATTTCCACATAACAAAAGAGTTAGCCTGTCCTTCATTGACTCGTGTCCTGGCAGTGCTTTTTCCTCCTGAGTGATGTAGGTCCTCTTTGGCAATTTCTTCCAAAATAGGCCGGTTTCATCACAGTCGAACACTTGTTGGGTAAGAAAACCCTCAGCCTTTACATAGTCACTAAATTCTTGCACATATTTCTCAGTTCGAACTCGCAGCCTCCCCATGCCTGACCACACTCTGTATGCCGCTTCTACTCTTAAATTTCTCGAACCACCCCTTTACTAGCTTTGAACACATCAGTATCTGCACTCGTACCAGGGTTTTTCTTTAACAGGTCATCATGTAATCGCCTCACTTTTTTTAACTGTTTCTCCTTTATCCAAATCAACAATTTTTCCATTTCTTTAATCGTCTGCAATCTTTGTTTAATAAGAACTTTCACTTCTCTTGCAACATCAGCTCTCTTGATCGCCTCTTTATTTTTTGAGTATCGTACATATTGTTGATTTCACAATACTGAGCTGCATAGCAAGATTCAAGACACAAATGCCATTTTCATGTTTGGATATGATTTCTTTTTTCATCTCTATCGTGGTTCTAACAACTTTTTTTTTTGCTTTGTTGCTATCACTTTTTTGTTTGGGAAATATGTTCGGGAACCGAATTGTTCGAGAACAGAGGCTTTCGACAACCGAGGTTCCACTGTATTTCTACAGACAACCACTCAGCCAACCAGGCTGACTAACATGGATTTCATAACCTGCATCACCATTTGTAGTGGTAATGATATTTGCATTTTTTTTTTAAATTTTCACAATAATAGCATAGTTATTCTTGATGGTTTAATAGTTTTTCATTAACACTGGGAAGGTGGGAGCTGATTCCAAACTCAGTCTAGTCATTGCAGACATATCTCAAAATTAGTGTCAGTCAGACAATCCCACAAACTCACATGAGGCATTATGATTTGTGACATCTCAAGATAGTTGGCAACTTGGCCTTTAGGAGATTTTGTTTATTAAAATTTAAGAAATTTTATTTATTAAAATTGATTGACTGATGAATTTAAATGAACATAATTTAAAGAATGATTTCAAATACTTAAAAGAATAGCTAATGGCCAGTCATCACTTACATGCTCCTCTGCAAGAATATGATTTTGGATAAACATAAATGCTAATTATTATTTTTTTTTATGTGGCTCCTGCCCAAGAAAGATAGTAAACCTATAGCACATTAATGATATGGATGGGCTGGGATATTTTTTTTTTATTATTATTTTTATATTATATAGTTATGTATTTCTTTTTTTGCATAATTGGAAAACTGCTTTAAAGACCAAACATGTAACTTTTTCAAACTTTCAATGAGTGGAGTGATGATCTCACAACAGGTGATGAATTCACCTCCCACTTAAAGACATTAAAAAGCTATGCCTACACTAGAATTTGAACCTGCAGCTTGTTTGAGGGTGGATATGTTAGCCATTTATCCAAACTGACATTTTAAACTTTAAGAGTCAGAAATTCCTCTGTCGTACCTTACCTTGATCTCATAGTTTGTATGTGTCTGTTATTTCTTAGACCATTTGTCTTTCTTGCTTTTCTTCTAATAAACTTTAGAATAGTTTGTCAGGAAAAAAAAAAAAAAGTCCTCCTCCAAATGAGAACAGGTATCAGTGACACTAGACTTTTATAGACTTGAAAAAGTATAAAATTCCTTTACACATCTGAAATTTTATTTTTGGATTTATTTAGTTCAGGATATAAAGTAATTTCAGTAGTTTACACCTTTTTTTTTTTGTTTGTTTTTTTAATTTCTTTCATTGAATATCTGAATGATGTTCTGTAGATATGTAAATATCTTAGTGCTGCCTGCTAATAATTTGGTTTAACAGACATTACAGGTAATAGATGATCATACAGATATTGTTCATGTTGTTGCAACAGAGGCTGCTAGTGGTTTGGTGGCCAGCAGGTAAGTGATTTATTATGTAAAATGTATAGAATATGAGTGGGTTTTACTCTTCTTCATTGGATTAATTTTCTTTTTTTTATTTAGCATATTTTTTCTTATTTTGAATATAAAATATACAGCAGTGGCCATGGGAATTGCCACTGCTGGATATTTATGATGTTCACAATTAGGTTTATTTTGCATTCTAAAACAAAAGTGAAAGACTATAATGCATTCTAACAGTTTTCATTCACTAGACAATAATAAGAAAATAAATAATGTACATTTATTTTCGATAAATAATGAAGTACTTGACTTATGATCTATTCCACTGTTCCTATTGTAAATTGAAAAGGTTGTATGTCGGAAATCACTATTATGAACCATAAGGATATGTTAACAATTAGCATGCCTGAATGCTAAAAGGTGTGAATATGTTTTGTTATATTTTTTTAATTAATTTTTCCTTTACTTTATAGTGAAATAATGGAATGTACAAATTAAAACATAAAATTGCTGTATATAGTATAATTAATTCTCTTTGTACATGACTTTTTTTTTATATGAGTTTAAAATAACATGGTTTAGAAAACAAAAGCAATTCCATTTTTACATGGAATATTTTGATTTAACACAGTTCAAATGGTGCTTATTTTTTAAATTTCTGTTTGGATTCAGTTCTGCTAAATAGGATATTTCCATTATACCAGTATTTCCCAACATTTTTTGGATCATGCCCCACCTCAACGCCTCAAAGATTTTGATGTCCCCCCTTGCCGACAATGAGTGTTTTTAGTATATCAGTGATGAGGTGACAAATGCAACATCATTTTCTAATTACCCCCTAAAATATTTAAATTTGACCCCCTGTAGGGCATATGCCCCACGTTGAGAAACATTGCAATATACTTATCATTTGCTAGAACAGTCCATATGTACTTAAACTTGAATTTTGGGGAACTCCCTCAATATTTTAAATATCAGGGATGACTCTAAGCTACAAAATGTAGACAATTGTGGCGACAGCAAAAAAAAATCAATTTTTGCAGTTACGATTCCCCAAAGTTAAGCCGACAAATGATCCTTTATATTCACTTGCTGTTGGTTCCTGGAAGCAGAACAGTGCTATGCTGATTCCTCGAAGTTAAGTTGGTTCATTCGGGAAGCCTGCCTAAATAAAGCTGCATGGAAGGAGTTATGCTGTTTGCTAAAAATCATTTCTTGTTTATAATTCGAAATGGTTACACGTCTTGTGTTTTGTTCGTGCAATAGAGTTCATGTCTAAGACCACGGGCAAGGGCAATGAAAGGTGTGGATATTAACTCATTACAAGTACACTGGAAGGCAAACAAAAGGTTAGGTTACAAAAGAAATTTTTAATGAATGGTTCATTGTTTTGTTCCAGAAGTCAAACGCTACTTGATGGGGAAAAAAATCTGGACTTCAAAGTTTTATTGATTATAGACAATACACCTGGCCATCCTGTTTTAGAACACCCAAATGTAGAATTTTGTTTTCTGTCACCTAATACAACCGCTAGACCAGGGTGTGGTCTACCTTCAAAACTTACTAAATAAGAAGAACATTCCAATACATTTTGGATAAACTAGATAAGAATAATCTACTGACAGTTACAGTTATTGATGTGGAAGAAATTTTCTATTTTGGATTGCATCAAAGTTGGCGTTATCAGAATTGAAATCATCAACTTTAAATGAATGCTGGAAAGCTACATGGCCAAAATGTGTGAAAAAGAAAAAAGTGATGATGAAGACATTCCACTCGCTAGAAGATTAATTTAAGACTGGCTTCAAATGGCTCGTAAATTGCGAAGTCATTTTCTTACACATGATCCACATACTGAACAAGCTTAAACGTGAACTGAAGTCATGTATTGTGCGATATGAAGAATTATACAAAGATCTAGTCAAAACAGGATATCAACGATTAATTACGGAGTTCATGGTAAAAAAAAAAAAAAAAAAAAAAAAAAAAAAATTCAACCTTCAGAACTATTGAAAATTAGTGCTACTTTAGTTCCTTTTACTGAAGAAAATATTTCGCCATTGCAGTATGAACAGGATGGAAATGATTTAATTCCAGTCTCACACAAAAGAATGCAGCTACTATCAGAAAGTGATGGCGAATCAAATTTAATAACTAATAACCATATGCACGGGTATATTTGGGCCTTTTTGAATTTGTTTTATTAGTGACACTTATTTTCTTTAAGAAAGATATATATGTATATACTTTAAATAAATACTTAAAATGCAAATTTAAAAAAAATCCATTAATATTAAATAGTTTTATTCAGTGATTTTCTTGTTTTGTTTGAAAATAGCTTATTGTTCGTATTGGATTTTCACATCTGGAACCATTCTTCTATTTTTCCATATGCACTATATTCTTTTTTACACAGATTTCATTTACACAGATTTTTCTGGAACCAATCTATCATGTAAATGGAGAATTTGGTGTGCCATACTGTGTAATAGTTGCTGGCCTGGTTGGCTGAGTGGTTAGCATATATGCTCTCCAATCTGTAGTCTGCAGGTTTGAATTCCACTATGGGCATGAATATTGTTAGGATCAGTTTTCTCAAACAACCAATTTGCCTTATTAACAGACAAATGCCTATGCCATTTTTTTGCTGTAAGCTATTTTTGAGCTCAGCTTCTTATTCTGCTTTTTTTTTTTTTTTTTTTTTTTTTTTTTTTTTTTTTTTTTTTTTGCAACTTTGTGTGCTTCTAACTCTACAAGATTTTCATTTGAGAGATCTTCCTTAACTTTCAGCACAGCAATTGCTCTACATCTTCATTTTAAATCTGCAACTCTTTAGCTAGCAAGGGCTATTTCTGTCACCAATCACTTGTAAGGCTTTGTCTTCGTCAAATCCTGTGAATATATGAACATGTACACTATAAATTCATATGTTCCTAACATATGTTAGGAACATATTTAGCACATCTCAACAGCCAACACCTGAGGATTTGTTTCACCATTGAAAAGGAAAACAATAATCTGCCCCCTTTCCTTTACACTCTAGTTACCTGACTACTAAATGAATCCTATCCATTTTTGGTTTACAATGTAATGGACTCTCTAAACTGCAACTCCCTATCCATGGTAGTTCTCCCACCTTCAGAATCCCTGGCCTCATCAATTTCTTGCATTTCCATAGTACACAGCTTGTTATTTGTTTATCCCAAACTGTATACCTTATGCTTGCCCACATTAAACTGAAGGCTGTTATCCTTTTTCCATACTGCCAATCTGTTTAAGTCATCCTGCAAGATCTCTACATCTTCATTGACTTTCTTCTAGCTTTGTCATTGGCAAACAACTGGATATTTCCCCTTAAATTATTTTCTGTCTCATTGATACATTGATTTTAATCTATATCACATTAAACAACAGCAGACTAAGTAGTTGTGGCACCACAAATCACCTGTTTTCTCCTGGATTCATTTCTCCCATATATTATTCTTTGATGCCCATTAGCCATCCTCTTATCCAAATCAGCTTCATATCCATCCTCATTTTCTCTAATTTATACAGCAGAATTCCATGTGGTATCCTGAAATATGAATTCTTCTTCCTAAAACTGCTGTTGTTAAAAAGTCAAACCATTGAACCATAATATCTTGAATTCAAGCTTAATATGGTCATTTGACTTGAACTTATTAAAGAATGAAGCATACAGGTCACCTAACCTTTACATAGTTACAAAAAGTAAACTAGAAAGACAGCATAGCATGTGACATGCACCAACACTGTTAACAAAGCATATTGGGCTTAGGAACTGATATCTAATTTGTACATTTATGTAATACTAAACCATTATTCGGTTTAGGTATAGTTTCTCCTGTTTATATGTTTGTGGTCCAAAAAGGATAAGTAAATAGGTATTATCATTGTCAAACTGTGATATATACCATCACAGTTTGAGATATACCATTTGAGATATAACATGTTCAAGATATATTATCACATATGAATATTACTATTCATATGTGATGGTATATCTTGAACAGTAACATCATACATGATGATGATATTGTTAATAAATCTGAAACATCAGCTATATTGAATATCATTTGTACTGTCCAGCCAACAAGCTAGGGTTTTGAATGGTTCAGAAATGATAGATGATTTAGTCACCTAGTGTGAGACTACTACCCTACTTATTGGAGGACTGAAGTGGCTAGAAAAAAATACCATGTTTGGTCTCCAGAACTAGGTTTTTAGATTTTCTAACCTTTAGCTCATCCACAATACTTAAAAGGTTGTACCTTATGTATATATTATGTTAAATGGATGCCATTCATCCATTTAATTCTCACTTTATCTTTTCATATTAGGAATGAGGCCTGATTTTGCTGTTTTCAAAGATCCTTTAATGGATTTCCATGATGTTGAATTATTTTCTAAAATTTGGTTTTAGAATATAAATCAGTAGTGCATGTACTCAGAATATATTAATTATACCAGTAGCAAGGCTATTTTATTTTGAGTAGTCTGCCAGAAACATGACATTCAGTTTGAAAGTTATATGAATGAAAGGATAATCTGAGCTGTGGATGTTTTCTTTCTTGATGCAGGAAGAGGTATCTTGTTTTTCTAGGATCATTGTTTAGTAGATTATTAATAGGATAGGGGAGGAATGGAAACCAAGACATGTTTCTCAATTCATACTGAGGTTTTTCAATTACCACCCAACTTTCCTTAGGTTTTCCCACATACCTTTTTTTTTTCATCTTTTTTTCTTTCCTATTTCTCAATCATTCAGACCATCAGTTTTCCATATGTAATCTTCATCTCGCTTACTCTTCTCAGCATGCTCAGCTATTAATTTTTTCAATGCAGCCCATCTCAATTTTTCCTAAGGTAGGGCAGAGTTAAGATGCATATAAGTGTTAAAAGTTGTACAAGTGAGAAGTAATGTCCTGAACAGAAAAGGACATTTAGTTCTTTGTAGGTGGAGTAGGCTATGGATGTTGTTTTGCTAAGAGAGGCTGATCTTGTGTAGAGACCTTGGTATTATCAAAAGTAAAAGGAGGTGAAATGTGATCTTTCTTGTATGAAATAGGACAGTATTTTGATAGCATTGAAATTGACAAGGTGTTACTCCAAAGATGGCAAGAAGATTAGCGTGTGAGGTACTGATTGTGGAAGATCTTGTAGCTTGGTATATCAAGGTTTGTCAAATGATAAAGAGGAATGGAGTGTACTGTTATTGACAAAACTGTGAATTGGATTTTGAGGTTAGTAATATTTTTTACTAAATAATTTAAGGAAATTTCAACGTGAACTAGGATATACATTAAAATAAATTTTAATATACTTCAGTATTTTGGCAACGTCACGTTGCCATTTTCAAGAAACTTAAGAACAAGACACATGCATGCAGGCACAACAAACAGTAAGTGAGGAAGAAGCAGGAAGCTATTATTTCTCCTAGAGTCCTGATGGTGCCCCTCAAGAAAACCTTTAGCCCAATCGCCCAAGAATACCAACATTGCCCGCTAGGGCAATGTTGGTATTCTTGGGCGATTGGGCTGAAGGTCTTCTGATGTAGGTTTCCCAAATTTGAGGCAGTCTCATGCAGCCAAATTTGTTGAGGTTTGGATTGTTTCTTAGGGCTGAAGCTGATTCCACGAAAAGCCTTTCATATTTGTATGTACTACAGTGTATTATCGTGGCTTTTTTCCACTGTATTCTATGGCAGGTATCCAGCACATGGTCAGCAAGACCAGAGTGGCTGTATTAGTGAAACTGGATGTAGTCCTTGTGTTCTGAAATTCTGATACTTGCTGTCCTGCCTGTTTGGCCAAAGTAGGACAGCTTACAGCTGCAAGGGACCTGGTATACACCAGGTAGGTCTAGGGGGGGGGAGGTTGGTCTTTAGTAGAGCGGATAAGGGATGTCAATTTTTTTTTATATGGTCTGCAACAAGAAGTTAAGTCATGTTTTTTTAGGATTTTTGTAATTTTTTCCAAGGTGCCTCGGATATTGGGTATAGTGATAGATTTAGAGTAATCCTTGTTGTGAGGTGGGGAGGGGGGGGGTTGTGGTTTACTGGTTTCAATATTTTTTTGGGGTGGGGTAGCCATTGGCTGAGAAAGTGTTGAGAATGTGGTTTAGTTCTGTGGTTAGGGCATTGTCATTTGAACAGATAAGTTTAGCCTTGTTGTGTAGTGCTTTAATGACTCCATATTGTTGCGAGGAGGGGTGGTGGGATTGTTGCTGAATGTATCTGCCTGTATGGGTAGGTTTTCTACAGACTGAGAAAACCAAGGTTCCATCAGGCTGGCGGGTGACTAGTGTGTCTAAGAAAGGAAGGCAGCTGTTTTTTTCTTCTTCCAGGGTGAATTTGATTCTGGGGTGTTGGTTGTTTAAGTGTGTTAGGAAGGAGAGGAGTGCATCGGGCAATGTGGCCAAATAGCGAACACATCATCAACATAGCGAAGCCAAATGTTTGGTTTTTGTGGGGCAGAGTTTAAGGCTTTCTCTTCAAAAGTCTCCATATAAAAGTTGGCCAAGGGTGGAGAGAGTGGAGAACCTGTGGCTGTCCCCTCTATTTGTTTGTAGAATTTTCCTTGACAAACAAAATAGCCTGAGTTCATTGTGAACTGAAATAGTTCACTTTGGCCAAATGTTTAGCTAGTTTGTATGTGGGGGAATCAATGCCATCCACTATGGGACGTAATGGCACATTTTCCTTATGTATTTGGGGGGGGGGGGGTATAGAGTTAAATGGTTTTAATTTGTTAGTGATTTCCGCAGGCCAAGAAGTGACCTTCTTAAGGAGCCTGTGGAGTTTTCTAATTTGTGAGTTGGTGGGATTGTACTCGATAGGGAGGTAAGTAGCCCGATCTAACAATAGAGCTTTCTTACCTGTGTAATCCTTTTGGTTAAGCAATACTGTGGCATTCCCATTATCAGCTTTGGTGATTATTATTTCATTGTTTTTCTTTAATTCTAGTAGAGATTTAATTTCCTTACTGGGCATGTTGGCTTTTGGTGGTTTAGCTTTGGTCAGAACACAAGCCACTTCCAATCTAATATCGTTGGCGACTTGGTTTGAAAGGTGTTGTATCCCGCATTCAATTTGTATCATAATATCTTCAGCAGGTATTCTTCTGGGCGCAATGGCGAAGTTGTGGCCACGTGTGCGGGCGTCGAGTGCTTCAGGTTTCACACTAAATGACGAAAGGTTAACTACCGTTTCAGTAGGAAGTTGTGGTTTCGAGATCGAGTTCTTATTTAAATTTTCAAATTTTTTGATGTGTCGATCTCATACCTTTTTAAATTCTTTCTTTTGCATTGCATGAGGCGTCGTTTGAAATAGACCAAATTTTGTGGCTCAAGGTGTTTGAAAGGTCATTTCGAGTGAATGGATAGCTAAGTTAGCATCATTCAGGAAACGGCGAGTTGTGCCGATTTGTTCCCTGAGCAAGGCTTGACTGGCACGGTTATAAATACGAAGAGCCTTTTGCGAAGAGAAATGGTGCTTGAATTTCACACAGTTAAGAATTACCTGGTTATCCCGGCAGCATTTTAGGAAGGCGAGACGATTCGGTTGTCTTGATAGCTTTAACTTCATTTTATCGTAATGCCGTGCTTTACGTGCGATATCATCTCTGTGGATTATTGTAATTCTCGTGGAAAGGCTTAGACGTTGGTTATGCGTTTTTTACTAAATAATTTAGGGAAATTACAACGTCAACTAGGATATACATTAAAATAAATTTTAATATACTTCAATATTTCGGCATCGTCACGTTGCCATTTTCAAGAAACTTAAGACACGTGCACGCAGGCTCAACAAACAGTAAGTGAGGAAGAAGCAGGAAGCTATTATTTCTCCTAAAGTCCTGATGGTGCCCCCTAACGGGCAGTGTTGGTATTCTTGGGCGATTGGGCTGAAGGTCTTCTGATGTAGGTTTCAAATTTGAGGCAATCTCATGTAGCCAAATTTGTTGAGGTTTGGATTGTTTCTTAGGGCTGAAACTGATTCCATGAAAAGCCTTTCATATTTGTATTTACTACGGTGTATTATCGTGGCTTTTTTTTCACCGTATTCTATGTAAGCCAAAGTAGGACAGCTTATAGCTGCACTTTGGCCAAACAGGCAGGACAGCAAATATCAGAATTTCACAAGACAAGGACTACATCCGGTTTCACCAATACAGCCACTCTGGTCTTGCTGACCATGCGCTGGATACCTGCCATAAAAGTAATTTTTTGAAAGTAATTTCACACTATTTCAGAAGATATCTTATTGATGTGAGTATTACAAATTAGCATTTAAAAAAACACTGAAATTTTTAAATTTTTTGTACATAAGAACAAACCTTAAACAGTGTTTATGTAAGAACTGTTTCACTATTTTCTCACAATGATGCAGATCTTATTGATAGATGATTGCATGAATGTGAAGGACTTGCCATTTACTAGTTTTTTTATAAAACTGATGAGACCAGAGAATTTTAAAAAAAAAATTTTTTGCAAAACTACAGAAACAAATGAATAAAAATACCTTGATTTCCTTAAGGTTTCAAATGCTTCTGTTTCAGAAAATGTTACTAAGGTTGACCAGGAAATTCCAGGAATGTCAGTGAGATTACCTTTGTGTTTTAATCCCTAGTTGAGCCCAGAACGTGCAAGAATTTCCTAAAACTGGAAAGTTTAGGAGACCACTAATTTTTGTGGTAATTTAATCCTTATATGAGGAGTGCTGAAAAGTTCTGATAAACACCAAGAGCAAAAATGGTATTAAAGCAACTCTTCTTTGTATCCTAAAAGAACAAGAACAAATTACTACAATTTGATGAAACATGAGGGTTAAAGGGTTTTAAGGTATGATCATTCTTGTGGTTATATTAGTTGCTTTAATATCATTTTTGTTCTAGGTTTTATCAGAACTTTTTGCCCCCCCCCCCTTGTAATCCTATTAAGAGGAGGAACAAAAATGATTACATGCCACTATAGGGCTTTGAAACAAAATTATAAATAAGGTGTTTCTCATTTATGAATTCATATTTATTAACTTCTTATTTATAAATTTAAAGCCAAAATAACAATTTTGTTTTCAGAGTGGACACTCGTATATAACAAAGATGTACTCGTTTAACTATTTTCCATCTGTGCAGCAAAATCTGGGCAAATGTTTGCTTTTATATCTGCTTGCATTGCTCTCCTAACTCAACTAATCAGTCCAAGCTTTTTGTTAGACTTCCTTTCCTGAAATCTCAGCTTTTCTATAAGAGTAATTTTACTTGGCAATTTGAATGTGCTGTATACCCAACACAGAAATGCAGAGATGCTTGCTCTCATTAAATATTTTACACAAACTATTCACCTTCATCCCAAAATGCTGGAAAATCTTAAGCACCCTCTAAATGCGCTTGATCTTATTCTCATCACAAGTTCTAGTGTACTGTAAAAGATGGTTGAATTTGACCAACTCAGGGTCACAGTTTCAACTATATATCCTCTATCAAGATAAAACAACATTTAATCATGTTTTTATAGTATTATAAAAATAAGTTGCTAGATGTTTAATAGACGTGTATAATGTTTTAAATAATGACTTCAAAAATGTAAGAGAAAACTAAATAGAATTTATTATTCCTGTATACTTCACTCAATATGTCATGAGCTTCATTCAGGGAGAAGGGCAGAAGAATTGGTAACATTTAAGTTATGAATACAAGAATGAGTTACTTCTCGGTTAAAGCTGTACAAGTAGGAGGAAACACTGTCAGAGTTCAGGGAAGTGGGTATAAATGTATAATTAATTTTAAAAATTGCAATTAATAGCAATCATTTTTTAAAACTTAGAGATAGGCATACAAGATACAAGGCTGTCTGATTAAGATGGTGGCATAGAACTTCACACAATTCAAAAAATAGATCAAATTTGAATCTACTGTAGTGTAGCATCTTAGTATGGTTCCCGTGAACTCTGTGTAGTGTTGATGGCATGAGAAACAAGGTCTGAACCTTCATATTCCAAAAATCTTATATAATCTTGACGTGCCTGGATTCTAATTGTAGCAGTACAACCAGTTTGTCCAAAGTAGCAATAAACACCAGGCAAGGATAGAGGTGATAATGTATCTTTGATAGGTGATAAGAAAGATTATAACTTCTAGGCTGGTTTGAAGGTAGTGTACAGATTTATCTGTAAACGATCCTTGCTATTTGTTTAGATGTTCCTTTAAGGAAGGGTATGCAGATCCTTTTAACATACAGAAAATAATTGATAATTATTTTCTGGAACATCGGGAACATCAAGATTATATAAGATTTTTGGAATCTGAAGGGGTTCGGGCTTTGCTTCTCATGAGATTGACACTAGAGTTCACTGGAACCATAAAATTTTGATCAATTTTTTTTGAATCATGTGAAACCCTATGCCACCATCCTAATCGAACAGACTTGTATATCTATCTCTAAGCTTTCAGAAGTGATTGCTGTTAATTTTAATTTTTTAATTAATACATCTATGCCCACTTCTCTGAACTCTGATAGTGTTTCCTCCTACTTGTACAGCTTCAACTGAGACACGTCATATTATGTACATGTTCTTGTAGTCGTAGTTCTTATATAAGAACTACAACTCATTCTTGTATTCATAATTGAAATGTTGTTATTAATTCTGCTGCCTTCTTTCTGAATGAAGCTTATGATATATTGAATGAAATATATTAGGAGTAATAAATTCTGTTTAGTTTTCTCTTACATGTGTGAAGCCATTATTGAAAACATTATTGATTGAACAGAATTATGAAAAATCATAATTTCTTAGGACTGCTTTCAGTCTTCTTTTTCAAATATTTCTACTTATTGCATCACCAAAACATTTCTAATTGTTACAGAAACTCTTTTATTCACTGTTTGATTTTCATTCCTTTTTCTGAGCTTTAGCTTTCAAACAGTGGCAAGGTTGTCTAAGATATAAAAAAAAAATCGGCATTCAATAGTTGACTTTCATCTCCAGCCTCTATTTTTGGCCTACACCAAAGCACAGTTAGTTAGCTACTTACTAGTTATTAACCAATTCAAAAATAGAAAAGGTAAATATACACTGTCTGAGTAGTAATAGTCATGCTTACCCAGTCTTTTTACTAAAGCTAACAGAACTTTGGGACTGTGCCTCCATCTTATTAAAGAGTGAACTGAAAATCTTTTTTTTTTCATTAGATCATATAGCATATATACTAGCATTAAAGCTTGTAAAACTCAGTTCTTTGTTTCTAACACTCTCTCCTCTTGGTATTATGCAAGCTCCTCCAGGTAGGAAAAGACTCATCAAGGGAGGAGCCCTTCTAAGTTACACAATATACCTAAATACCTATTATTCTGTATTGAAAATATGGCAGTACTACTTGATTAAATTTACATTTTCCTCCAAATTAGTCCCAGTTGTCAAGACTTTGTTATTATAGATCTTAAATTTTGGTCCTCTAGAGCTCCTCTGTCTGTATCAGTCAATTAGATTTTGATCTTTCTCTGTCTTTTTCCTCTCATCATACTATTGAACACACCAGTTTTGCTAACCTTTCCTTTTTCCATTCTATTTAAGTGACCATATCACCTGGATTAACTCTGTCCATACATTCCTGAGCTAATGATGTCAAGTTCCAACTTAATAACTTTATTTTTCACATTTCTGCCACTGATGCTATCTGTTTACTCCTTATTTTTTTTTAGAACTCATATCTGTGGTTTCTGGTCTTTGATCAGTTGTTTAATTTCTGATCCAACTCCAAGTTAAAATTCCAGATAAATTTATTCAGTTGACTTCCTACCATGCCAGCTTTGCTTATTCTGTTGTCTATTTCTACATATAATTTACTATATTCACTAAAAATTGTGTTTAAATAGCTGAAATATTTTATTTATTCTACAAGGTGGTATCAAAAAGTTTTGAGACTAGGTTTGTAACATACCAACAGATGGCAGCACAAGGCTGCACACACAGTCACAGGGAGCACCTACCTTCATAAGTCAGTGTGCCAAAAGACATCGTCCTGTGTACATCGGGAGCTGTTCAACTGATGCTGTTCTGACCACCTGCATTACCCCATCTGCGATTTCATCATGGACAACAAGTTAGAACAAAGAGAAAACATGAAATTCAGCATGAAACTGGGCAAATCTGCTATAGAGACGGTTGACATGATTCTGCAAGTTTATGGCGATGCTGCAATAAGTCGTTCGAGGTGTTTTGAGTGGCATGTGCGTGCTTCAAGAGCGGAAGAACATCACTGGAAGACGATGAGAGATCAGGAAGACCTTCAACGAGCTCAACCCCCAAAAATGTCGAAACCATTCAGCAACTTGTGCATGAGGATTGTTGGAGAACACTCTACAACATTGCTGCCATTGTCGGTGTGTCATACAGAACAGTCTAGGCAATCCTCACGTGTGATTTGAACATGCGCCGTGTTGCTACCAAGTTCTTCCCCAGGCTGCTGACCCAGGAGCAGAACGAACACTGCATCGAAGTCTGCCAAGAACTCCTCCGTCAGCATGCCATGGGTGACCCATCCTTCATGTCAAGGATCATTACCGGTGACGAAATTTGGGTGTATGAGTATGACCTTGAGACGAAGAAACAGTCTTCACAGTGGAAGAGCCCATCATCTCCACGACCGAAAAAGGCAAGGCAAGTCCGCAGCTCGACCAAGTGCATGCCCATTGTCTTTTTCGACATTTTTGGCATTGTGCATTGAGAATTCATCCTCAGGGGCCAGGCCGTCAATAGCAAGTTCTACTGCCAGGTTTTAAGGCATCTGAGGGAGGACATTCAGCAAAACTGACCAGATCTGTGATGTGCGAAAACCTGGATGCTCCATGACGACAATGCACCCTGTTACCGAGCTCTCCTCACACGTGAGTTTCTCACCAGAAACAACATGATCTCACTTCCACACCCACCCTACTCACCAGATTTGACTCCTGCAGACTTCGCCCTCTTCCCGAAGATGAAAATCCAGCTCAAAGGTCACCGTTTTGACACCATTGCGGAGATCTGGTGCGAATTGCAGAAGGTGCTTGACATGCTTCAAAAAGAAGACTTCCAGGACACATTCCAGAAGTGGCAAGAACGCTGGGAGTGCTTCACTCCCAGCATTCCTGCTATTTTGAAGGTGATAGTATGTAAACATAGATAAATAAAGTAATTTCTCATCAACAGAGCTAGTCTCGACACTTTTTGACACACCTCATATAGCTTCTCCATTCAGGATGCAGGATATTTTCAGTTTTGTTATTTTCATGGCAGATTTGTTAACAGAAGTTATTCAATTTAGTTAAGGAATCATGAAGAGTTGCACTATATTTATTTAAAAGCATAACATTATCTGCATCAAGTAAAGACCTAAGGCATTAAACTTATCTAATGTCGATAAGTTTAATGCCTCTTTCTTTCATAATGTGATCTCTATAAATGATGAATAAGAGTGCATGCCTTTGTATGCACTATATCCACTATTATATGGACGATGCATGGCTTAATAAAATGTCCCATTTACACAACATAATTACAAGGGATGTCCAGAAAGTAAGTTCCGTTTTTAAATATTTTCACTGCAGCACTGCAATCGCAATGGTGCGCATGCGTGCTGAGTTTGTTGATTCCTTAGCAAGCCATTTTCAGACATTCTTGCAGTGCATATGCCTCTTGGTGTGAATTTATAATGTCTAAGAAAATTGAATCGCCTGCCGCATGTGAAATCCGTTTCTTGAATGCGAGGAACGTTAAAGCAGCCAAACATATCGGCAAATTATTGAGGTTTATGGAGAACACTCAATGAGTGATTCAATCGTACGAAGACTTGTCAGTGGGGACGAGACTTGGGTGTTGCACGCAACCCCTGAATCCAAACAACAGTCCATGGAGTGGAGGCACACCTCATCACCAGTCAAGACGAAATTGAAGACAACTGTTTTCACTCAGAAAATCGTGCACTGTGTGTTGGGACAGACAAGCAATTTTGCTGGTAGACTTCTTGGGTCAAGGCTCCACAATCAACGTATGTACTGCCAAACCCTTAAGAAACTGCATCGTGCAATCCAGAATAAACGACGTGGCATGCTTACCAGGAGCATTGTTTTGATTTATGATAATGCCTGCCCACACATGGCTTTCATAACACAACAACTTCTCGTCACCTTCAGCAGGGAACAATTCCATCATCCCCAATATAGTCCTGACCCCTCGCGCCAAGCGACTTTCACCTGTTCAAACATCTAAAATCTTTCCTTGGTGGCTGGTGGTTTCAAGACGACGAAGAGGTCAAAGAAGCAGTCAATGTGGTTTACGTCACAGGCTGTAACCTTCTACGAAGAAGGTATACAACTCTTGGTGCCCTGTTATGATAAGTGCCTGAACAATAGTGGAAATTATGTAGAAAAGTAGTGAAAGATGTCTACTTTAATTTCCAATTTTTTTTTGTAAGTATATTTTTGTTTTTCTGACAGCCCATCGGAACTTACTTTCTGGACGTCCCTCGTATAATATTTTCAGCAGCTTTTCTCTTGACACCTTGTCATATCTTTTCCAAATCTACAAAATTAAACACATTTCCTTATTATATTCCCATGATTTCTCTTCAAGTAAAAATGATCCTTACAACCCCTATTTGGTCTTCATGTTGGAGGCTTAATGGATTTTTTTACAACACTCACAAAGAATTAAAATAGAATTTAATACTCCTATATTTCGTCCTAGTCACTAGGACATCTACGGGGATTACAAAATCAATTAATGTAACATATGCACAAATAACAAACAATACTAAGCCCAACCACGTGGGTGACACTAAAGTCCTATCTAGGTAGAGCGCCCTCTAAGGGCAGTAATAGGTGGCCTGGAATGTAAGGTGGGAACTCTGGTGATGAGCGTTTCCCAAATCTTTGGAAGCTTAATGCAACCATATTTATTGAGATTTGGTTGGTTTTTGAGAGCTGCTGCTGCTTCTAAGAAAAGTCTCTCTTTCTTGAATTTGCTGTGGTGGAGCATGGTGGTTTTCTTCCATGATACTCTGTGGGTGGTGTCCAAAGCATGGTCAGCCAAGCCTGAATGGCCATAGTTGTGTTTGAAGATGTAAGACTTGTGTTCCTCTAGACGGATGGATGCTGATCTGCCTGTCTGTCCAAAGTACGCCAGCTTACAGGAACAGGGTACTTTGTAAACTCCAGGCAGAGAGAGAGGAGGGAGCTGATCTTTCGTAGAACGGATAAGGGTAGCCAGTTTGCGGTGGGGCTTATATGCTGTGTAGATTGTACTGTTTTAGTATCTTGGCTATTTTTTCAGAAGTGCCACGGATGTAAGGTATGGTGATGGCATTTTTAAAATCTTGTTGACGAGAAGGAAGGGGAATGGGGGAGGAGTTGATTATTTTTTTGATACTGTGATCACTGTAGCCATTAGAGAGGAAAGTGCTGTGTATGTGGTTAAGCTCATTAGTGAGGGCGGTTCCACTGGAACAAAGATTGTGGGCTCTCTTGGTAAGCGGTTCCACTGGAACAGTGGAACCGCCCTCACTAATGAGCTTAACCACATACACAGCACTTTCCTCTCTAATGGCTACAGTGATCACAGTATCAAAAAAATAATCAACTCCTCCCCCATTCCCCTTCCTTCTCGTCAACAAGATTTTAAAAATGCCATCACCATACCTTACATCCGTGGCACTTCTGAAAAAATAGCCAAGATACTAAAACAGTACAATCTACACACAGCATATAAGCCCCACCGCAAATTGGCTACCCTTATCCGTTCTACGAAAGATCAGCTCCCTCCTCTCTCTCTGCCTGGAGTTTACAAAGTACCCTGTTCCTGTAAGCTGGCGTACTTTGGACAGACAGGCAGATCAGCATCCATCAGTCTAGAGGAACACAAGTCTTACATCTTCAAACACAACTATGGCCATTCAGGCTTGGCTGACCATGCTTTGGACACCACCCACAGAGTATCATGGAAGAAAACCACCATGCTCCACCACAGCAAATTCAAGAAAGAGAGACTTTTCTTAGAAGCAGCAGCAGCTCTCAAAAACCAACCAAATCTCAATAAATATGGTTGCATTAAGCTTCCAAAGATTTGGGAAACACTCATCACCAGAGTTCCCACCTTACATTCCAGGCCACCTACTACTGCCCTTAGAGGGCGCTCTACCTAGATAGGACTTTAGTGTCACCCACGTGGTTGGGCTTAGTATTGTTTGTTATTTGTGCATATGTTACATTAATTGATTTTGTAATCCCCGTAGATGTCCTAGTGACTAGGACGAAATATAGGAGTATTAAATTCTATTTTAATTCTTTGTGAGTGTTGTAAAAAAATCCATTAAGCCTCCAACATGATGTCCTCACAGCACTTAAGCCTCTACACACGTACCCTATTTGGTCTGAATCCAGATTGTGCTTCTCCAATGTTCTCTTCCACTATATTTCTTCTTAGGTATGCTTGCTTACATCTTACCGGCACACTGAGTAAGGAAATTCATCCATAAATCTCGCATTTAGTTTTATTTCCCTCTTTTTTTTTAGTTTGGGTACCATGAGAGCTTCTCTCAAATATCAGGAATTTAACCTTCTGAGTCATGCAGTACAGCCAATTTAATACTTTTATACCCTCTGTATCTGAGTATTTCCGATTGAATGCTATAGACTGCAGCTACCTTTGTGCATTTCAGGTTTTCGATGGCTTTTATTCCTTATATTTTGATATGTATTCTTGATTGCATTCTGCTTGAATATTTTCTATTGCTTATCTCTAAATTTAATAATTTTTAAAAGTTAATTCTTTGAAATATTATTAAACACAAGATATCCAGAATATCTTGTTTTTATATCACCGTGATTGATATAAATTGGAGGAAAGAGGTACATTGAAAGAAATCATCTTTGATTCATTTAACCATACTTCTTTCTTCCTTTCCAAAACATTCTGCTACCATTATAATATTTATCTTCTCTATTCTTACCAAAGTCTTCTCATTGGCTGCTATTTTTACATGGTGTACTTTCTTACATGTTGCTTTTATCTCAGGATATCTGCTGACTTACTTGCTGGGAATTTTTTCTTGTGAGGACTACCCTTTTTAACTTAGTTCACCATGAAGTACAAATTTTTCTATCCTTGTTAAAACAAGGATAGAAAATTTTCACATACCTCTTGAATCATTCAGTGTTTTCTTCTGAGTTTGCCACTGAGTCTTCAAGGATCTTGTTTTCAAACTTTTTCTTTTTGATTAATATTTGTATACTTCAGTCTACACTTCACCTCTAAAAGCTGCTCAAATTTAATTCTTTTTAAAACGTTCTTATATATTTTTCTTTTCAATATGATATTCACTTTATCCTGCTTGAACAATGGTCATTTCCTGTTTCAAATCTTCTGTAAACTCTTGTATCCTGAAGCTTTCCTTGTATGGTTGGTTTCTCCATGTCAGTTTGTACACATTTTTATGTTGGAACATGGTGTTAATGATAACTACTCCATATTCTGAACAGAAATCCAGCAAATATTTACCATTATTATTAACTTTGATCTTTTTCCATGTTTTCCAAGGATATTTCTGTGTGCTTAGCATTTATTTCTTACTTGGTTGTTTACTTCATTGAGGACCAGATTTTCTTTTCATGTCAGTTGACTTCCCTGTTACCTTAAAAAACTTCTCCACTTCCTCCTTAATAGAACCTTTGAATCACAGGCATCAATGTTTTCATCATACACTTCCCAGTTTCGAAATTGCCTTCTCTTCAAGAAACTTATCTTTTTGTTTAACATTGAATGCTTTAACTGCTTCTGCCTTTCAATCACTGTTGCCCAGATGTAACATTTATTATTTAGCAGAATCTCAACTGTTTGAGTCTTCTGTAGGTCTTCTGCCAGTTCGGCTAAGAGGTATACGAGTTTTTCTTTCAAACTAATTATTCCCGGCATCTGGAATATATTCAGTAAGTTTATTCCACTAGCTATCTTTTAAGTGTTCATCCTAGTTGCATGATGAAAACAGTGGGAGCTCTGTTTAACTGGATAAAATGGTAGCTGGTGTAACATTTCATTATGCTGTACATAATATTCATATTTGTCTGGTTGTAAGCTAATATGGAATATAGTTTGGTTATTTAGCTTTGATTTTTAAGTGACTCTTATGCTTCAAGAGATAGATTCTGGTATTGAGACAACAGGTTTATTAAATATGAACAGCATAAGTGAAACCCGACAAGTTTCGTAAGTCATATGGCTTACATCATCAGGGGGTGTTGGTGTATAAAAAAGTTAAACACAACTAACAAAGATTAAATTCATAGTCCATTAGGTGTTTCCAACTGTAACATTGAAAAAATTGAAACATTCATTACTGAATATTTGTTGGAACATTGTTATTTATTGTCATGTTCGGTTCTTTACGTGTGTTATGTCAGAGATCTGAGTTGTAGTTGCGGAGCAAGATTGCTCCGCAACTACAACTTAAAAGTAGCTTTTCTCCCGTTAGAAAAAATATCAAGATTCCTACATCCACCGAAACCTTCGCACCATCCCATAAAAAAAACAGGGGTCAATCAAATCTATTGTAGTGGCATTTGTTACATAAGTCAGACCGGAAGGTCAGGAGAAATCCATATGGCAGAACATAAAAAAGAGTAGAAAAAAGAAGAGAACACAAATCAGGCCTAGCTTTCCACATAATTTCCATTGCCCATGAAGTACTTTGGGAAAAAATGATCATGTCATATATTGATAAAAACTGTCATCATCATCATCATCAAATTCCTGCCTTGTACCCTCAAGGGGTGTACAGGATATGACAGTACTACATGAAAAAATTACATCATTACTAACTTCCTATCTACAATTTTCCTCCAAATCTGTCTGTTACTTGTCAAGACTCCAACATTATCAGATCTTATATTTCTATCGTCTAAGGCACTTTGTACCGTATCAATCCACCTATATCTTGGTCTTCCTCTGGGTCGTTTTCCTGCCAACCTGGCAGAGAACACTTGTTTTGCTAATCTTTCCTCTCCCATTCTATTTAAGTGACCATACCACCTGAGATTAGCTCTGCTAACACATTCCTGGATGCTGACAATGTCAAGTTCTTTCCTAATATCCTCATTTTTAATATGATATTGCCATTGATGCCATCTGTTCACGCCTTTAATCTTTCTCAGGACTCTAATATCTGCGGTCTCTAGTCTTTGGTCAAGTGTTTTACTTCTGACCCAGCTCTCAGATCCATAAGTTAAAACTGGTTTGAACACTGTCTTGTATACAGCTAATTTAGTGTTCCGACTAATTTCTTTTTTATTCCATATGAATTTATTCAATTGACTTCCCACCATACCAGCTTTGCTGATTCTGTTGTCTATTTCTATATTTAATTTACCATCTTCAGTAAAAATCGTCCCTAAGTAGCTGAAATGTTTTACTTGTTCCACAGGTTCTCCATTCACAACACAGTTGACATTTTCAATGATTCTGCCTATTTTTATTGTCTTTGTCTTTTTATTGCTGACCTTCATACCATATCTATTACAACAGCTATTCAATTTAGTCAGAGAATCTTGCAGACTTGTAGCGGATTTATTTAGAAGTATAACATCATCCGCATAAAGCAAAGAGCTGACATTAACATCTCCAATTTTGATATCAGGTTTAATACCACATTCCTTCATAATGTGATCCATATAGATAATGAATAACAGAGGGGATAATGTACATCCTTGTCTCACACCAGATTTAACATTAAACCATCTTCCTGTACTTCCTTCAATTCTAACTGCTGACTTACAACTCAAATAAAGACTAAGTATTGGTTGATATAATGCCCCATTGACACCATATAACTGCAGCGTATTGAAGAGCTTCTCTCTTGGCACCTTGTCATATGCCTTTTCCAAATCGACAAAACTTAAATACAGATCTTTGTTATATTCCCATGCTTTCTCGACTATTTGTCGTAAAGTGAAGATCTGATCCTGACAGCCTCTATTTGGCCTGAATCCAGCTTGTTCTTCACCAAGCTTTTCTTATACAATTCTTCTCAACCGTTTCTCAAGTATACTTGCATAGATCTTGCCAGGAACACTCAGTAGGGAAATACCTCTGTAATTCTCACATTTTCACAGTTTTATTTCCCTTTTTATATATGGGTACTATGAGAGCTCTACTCCAATCATCAGGAATTTGTCCCTCTGTCCAGGCTTTCTGAACTATGCAGTGCAGCCACTGTAAGACTCTTATACCACCATGCTTCAGCATTTCTGGTCGAATATCATCTACTCCTGCTGCCTTTCCACATTTCAAGCCTTTGATGGCTTTTTCTACTTCAAGTATGGATATGTAATCCTGACTGCATGCCTGGTCAGTGTTTTTTATCACTGTGCTGTCATCACTGCTTGTTTCATTTAGCAGTTTTTCAAAGTAATTACTCCATACTTCAAGGATATCTTTTTCTCCTGTTTTCATGTCACCTTTATCATCTCTAATTCCTTTTACAGCACTCTTTCCTCCATTCCTAAGCTTCTTCAACAACCTCCAGAATATTTTGCCACCTTCTTGATATTTATTTTCTATATTCTTGCCAAAGTCCTCCCATGACTTTTGTTTAGCTAGTTTTACACACTGTTTAGCTTTCTTACATTTGTCTCTGTATTCTGTAAGAGTAAAAGCTGACTTATTTGCCATTAACTTTTGATATGCTTTCTTCTTTTCCTTCACTGCCTCTTTAACTTCCTGTGTCCACCACGGAGTTCTGATTTTTTTATCCTTGCACACAACCTCACCACATGCCTCTCTGGCAGAATCAATCAATGTTTTCTTCAGAGTTTGCCACTGAATCTCCAAGGTTTGATTCCTGTTCTCAAACTCTTTCATTTTTTCTTCAATAATCTTTGTGTATTTTAGTCTACAGTTCACATCTGAGAGCTGCTCAACTTTTATTCGCTTTAAAACTTTCTTACATGTTTTTCTTTTCGATATGAAATTCAATTTTATCCTGCTCAAGACTAAATAGTGATCACTTCCAATTTCAAATCCTCTGCACACTCTGGTGTCCTGCACCAGGGAGAAAACATCACTATCGACAATAACATAGTCAATGAGACTTTTCTTATTCCTAGCCTCTTCTCTCCATGTGAATTTGTGCACATTTTTATGTTGGAACATGGTGTTAGTAATAACAAGTCCATGTCCAGAGCAGAAATCCAACAGATATTTGCCATTATTATTAGCTTTGCTCTTTTCTCCAAATTTTCCCAAAATATTTTTGTATGTCTCACAATCATTTCCTACTCTGCTATTTAGATCCCCAACAAGGACCAACTTTTCCTTTTTCATTGTGTCAGTTGCTTTTTCTAAAGCCTCAAAAAATTCCTCCACTTCTACCTTGGTAGAACCTTCTGTGGGACCATAGGCACAAATAAGTCTCATTGTCCAGTTCCCCATTCTCATATTTGCCCACATCACTCTACTTGAGACTGACTGCCATTCAAGAAGATTAGCCTCGTATTTTGTGTTGAATACTATGGCTACTCCTTCTTTTCCTTGATTGTCATTGCCTGAATATAACATTTTGTATTTATTGCTCAGAAAGATCTCACCAGTTTTGGTCTTTTTTATTTCAGTCACCCCTATTATGTCGATCTGGTACTTATCTAATTCCTCAGCTAGCTCAATTTCTTTGCCATTCAGGCGCTTCTTACATTGATAGTACCGATCTTTAACTCTGGTGATGTTGAGTTGGTGTTTGTTTTCAGATTTGTTCCAGTAGCTGACTTTTCGCTGTTCGCCCTGGTTCCCTGGCGAAAACAACGGGGGGCCTTGTTTAACCGGGCGACGCCCCAGCCGGCATGAAATTTTGTCATGTTGTACCATCATTTTCTATTTTGGTTTAACCAATAAGAATACAATTTGGTCGGCTAAATCCCAAATTGCCAGCCCATCCTCGTTCGTTCAGCATCAAAGTAGATACCCAACAGTGTGCTCCACGAGAAGGTGAGGATTGGACATTAGGTCAGAAGCCCTGGTCGGTTCTCCGCATTCCTTTAAAGGCTATGTGGAGGTCTCCTCTCAGTTATACAGCTTTGACCCTTAAGCACCCCTGATAAAAACTGTTTCACAAGGAAATTCAAGGAAGTGGAAAAAATGCTTAGAATTCCTACACAGTGCAACAAAAACCAAGGGTTGATATTACACCAAGTGTGGTCGGCATTCATAAAAAATCTAACTTCCTCAGATCTCAGACATAACACACATGAAGCACAGAACGTGACAATAAATAACAATGTTCCAACAAACATTCAGTAATGAATGTTTCAATTTTTTCAATGTTACAGTTGGAAACACCTAATGGACTATGAATTTAACTTTGTTAGTTGTGTTTAACTTTTTTTATATACACCAATACCCCTGATGATGTAAGTCATATGACTTACGAAACTTGTCGGGTTTTCACTTATCCTGTTCGTATTTAATAAACATGTGGTCTCAATACCGGAATCTATCTCTCGAACAACTGACCCATAGAAACCTCTGCATACAGACTCTTATGTCTGTTTACATTATTTTTATAACTATTATAAAATATTTATCTATAAAAATATATGCATAAATTTATTACTGGAAATATGGACAATCCTTTGTTTTTTCAAGTCAGCACAGTAAAAACTAGATTATTTCTTTGAGAAGGCTTGCTAATAATATATTGGCTTATTAATAATGCAAGAGGTAAGAAAATTCAATATTTTAATCTGAAATTTCACGTAGAGTAATAGTCATTTTCAAGGATAACGGGAAAAACCAAAATTGAACTAGATAATTTCAATCATATATTCAAATAGTTTAGCTGTACCCACCAAGTACTGTCAAAGATGGATCCTTTTTTTGTTGTTGTTGATATAAACAGAAGACAGCCTCCCAGGTATTTTGCAGTTTTTTTTTTTTTTTTACATTGAAATTTCTTTGGATTAGGAGTGTTCTATGGAGCAGAAGTGGATTCTCCCATAATAACCTTTCACTTTGGAAATTGAGTCTTCTTAGAGTAACAGTTTTTCTTCATCTTTACTGCATGTAGACTGTTGAGAACATGCAATGATAATCTGTTTTGTCCATGTCAGTTTATAATTATATAATTTTGATGTTCCTCATTTCATGTAGCTGGATATTTACCAGATTTGCCCAGCACTACTGATAAAATAGATGGACTTCATATTTTAGATAGCAAAAGGGAAGCTAGTTTAAACATTGGTTTATGAGCAGTTTATAATTATTTGAGTATTTTGTTAAAAATTTTTCCTGAAATTGCTTTAATGTAAGGAATTATCACTGTTTTGGAGTAATATAATTGCTTTGTATTAGTTTGCCTGTTATTAGATGCAGGGTGTAATAATAATTTTATTTTTTTTAGGATTGTATCCGTTATTAGCGAAATTATTTAAGAATTAATGAAGTTCCTTTTGGAGTATATTGTCATATGAACCAAATAACGCTAACTTGCTCTGTGTGCTAATGTTTTTATTTATGGCCATACAATTTGTATAGGATGGTGATATGAGTTAATATTCAGAATCTGTTAGTAAGCCTAAACAGCCAAAATACTAGAATAAAATTTACTTTATTCTTAAACTAAACTAACATTATACAAGACAATGTTTAAACTAGTTTTGAGTTATGGATCTGAGGATTGGGTTAGAAATAAAGCACTTAATCAAAAAATAGAGACCATAGATATGACAGTTCTTATATCTATGGAAAAATAAGGAGCTTTAAGAGATGTCATCAATGGCATAATCATACTAAAAATGAAGATATTAAGAAGGAACTTGACATTTTTAACATTCAAGAATGTGTGAGCATGGGTAATCTGAAGTGGTGTGGTCACTGAAACAGAATGGGAGAGGAAAGATTAGTAAAGCAGGTTTGATGGCAGGAAAGAGACCCAGAGAAAGACCAAGATCTAGGTATATTGATTCAGTCAGAAGTGCCTTAGAAGACAGTAATGTTAGATGTGACATGATAGACTATTTTGGAGGAAAATTGTTGATGGGAGATTAGTAATGATGTAATCTTAATCATGTAGTACTCTCTCATAATATCCTGTATATCCCTTGAGGGTACATATCAGGAAATCGATGATGAATATTAAGCAATTGTATCAATCTAGCTGGTTACTCGGTGCAGTAGTTCAACAAAAACACGGGCCTGAATTTCCTTGGAATCTTCAAATCTGAATTTTGTGACAGGTTTGTTAATGAAACTCTTTTCACTGGAAGCCTTAAAACCACCACTTATCTCAGAACTGCTATATGGAAAATAATTTCCAAATTTTTTTGCAAAAATTTTCAGCCTGCAGTTAGAAACTTCTATTTATAATTTGTAGCATTAGATATCTTTAATTTTATATTCCAAAAATTAAAAAGATACTTTCAGTGCAAGTTATAATGAAATGAATTGATTTTCCTTCATAGTGCTTACATGAATTTATTGCTTTGCAAAAAAATTTTGATGTAATCAACTCTATTTTTGTTTTTGTAACTTTTTTCCCATTTTTTGACCAGTGCTTCAGTTTGTTAGGAAATACTGCATGAACTAAAAAAAACTTCTCTTTTGGTATAACATTTTTACTGTGTTTTACTTATCAATTTTATTATCAATAATTTCATGTTTATTTTGTTATTTACCTACAGAAGTAGCCTTAATCTTCATTTTATTTTTCTTCAAATCCATTTAAAATAGAGACTTTGTCAATCTACGAACTTGGCAAAAAAATGAGAACTGTTACATTCAAATGTCTGTAGGAACAATACACCCAAATATGCCAGATCAGTCCCATTTGGTGAGGTAGGTTATTTATCTTCAGATATTTTTTCAATTAACAATTTCTTGTAAACATTTGTAGCTTGGAATGCCTTTATCATATCAGACAAGAATTTCTGCAGATATCAAACACATCATACTGAAACTTTTCAAGAAATGTTTTACCTTTCAAACTAAAATGCTTTTGTTCATGATGACATAATATTACATGATAATTCTCGTAGAAAGGCTTAGACGTTGGTTGTACATGCAAGAAAATTACAACGTACACTAGAATATACATTAAATTAAACTTTAATATATTTCCAATATTTCGGCAGCGTCACGTTACCATCTTCAAAGGAACTTACAATAAAGACACATGCATGCAGGCACAGTAAATGAGAAATGAAGCGAGGAAAGTTATGGTTTTCCTAAAAGTCTTCATGGTGCCCCCTAGCGGGCTATGTAAGTATTCTTGGCTGTTGGACTGAAGGTCTCCTGATGTAAGCCTCCCAAATTTGGTGCAGTCTCATGGAACCAAATTTGTTGAGGTTTCGCATGTTTCTTAGGGCTGATTCCATGAATAGTCTTTCAAATTTAAACTTGCTACGGTGTACTATTATGGCTTTCTTCTACCGTATTCTGTGGCGTGTATCCAGAGCATAGTCTGCAAGACCAGAATGGCTGTACTGGTGAAACCGAATGTAGTCCTTGTATTCTGATATTCGCTGTCCTGCCTGTTTGGCCAAAGTAGGACAGCTTACAGCTGCAAGGGATCTGGTATACACCAGGTAGGTCTAGGGGGAGTGGTTGGTCTTTAGTGAAGCAGATAAGGAATGCCAATTTTTTATATAGTCTGTAACAAGAGGTCAAGTCAAGTCATGTTTTTTTAGGATTTTTGTAATTTTTTCCGAGGTGCCTCGGATGTAGGGAATGGTGATGGATTTAAAGTAATCCTTGTTGTGTGTGTGTGTGGGGGGGGGGGGTACTGGTTTCACTATTTTTTGGATTTTTGGGGGGGTAGCCATTGGCTGAGAAAGTGTTGAGGATGTGATTTAGTTCATTGGTTAGGGCATTGTCATTTGAACAGATTAGTTTAGCCCGGTTGTATTATGGTGTCTTAACAACTCTTAGGAATCTTTTAGGAAAACCATAGCTTCCTCACTTCATTTCTCATTTACTGTGTTTAGTGCCTGCTTGCACGTGTCTTTATTGTACGTTCCTTTGAAGATGGCAACGTGACGTTGTGAAATATTGGAAATATATTAAAGTTTAATTTAATGTATATTCTAGTGTACGTTGTAATTTCCTTAAGTTATTTAGTAAGAATATTACATGGTATTTTAAACATAAAAAATTGTCTTTTAGTAGATCTATAGTTTCACTGTTACTGTGATTTTTTATTTTTTTACCATTAGTTTCTTCAACATCTAGGTTACAGTGTATTTTAAAAAATGCAAACAATTTCAGATTTTACCTGATGATCCTATAATTGAATCCTGAAGAAATTGTTCATAGTAACAATGAAACCATATGTGTGTATATGAAATAAAAAAAAGTGAAAAATACAATATAATATATTATTTTTTTCATCTGTACAATATCAAAAAGTAGTATATGGGGGATGTCAGTCTACAAGATTTAAGGTAACCAGTGGTGTACCACAATTTCAATCTGTACATTAATGATATTGGGAAGGATTTGACAGGTGACATACAACTATTTGCTGATGATGCAAAGATAGGTAGGGTAATCAAGAATGCTGCTGATATGCACTACTTGCAGAATGATTTGAGTAGACTGGAATTGTGGGCATGGGAAAATGGATGTCAGTTCAATGTAAAGTCATGCACTTTGGCATGATTAGATATCCAGTATCGTATTGTATTGGTGGGATTATGCTAAAAGAAACTGATCAGGCTAGAGATCTTGGAGTGTTAGTATATAGGAAGTTGAAGTTCAAGGGCCAAATAAGATTCCAAATACAACTCGGAGGATAATTGCAATGCTGAAATGAACTTTCACGTGTAAAGATAAGGATGTCATTTTGTCTCTTTACAAGGCCTTGATAAGACCTCACTTGGATTACTGTGCACAGGTCTGGTTTCTGTTGTGATTCTAATACAGTGGAGAGTGTTAAAAATGATATCAGGATTGTGGAATACCGATTATAAAGACAAGTTGCGAATTTGTAGACTGCAAACAGGAGAAAGAGGGGTGATATGATTGAGACTTACAAACTTCTGAAAGGGTCATACAGGATTTCAGTTAATGGAATTTTTCCTTTTATGGAGGGTGGGGAAAGGACAAGAGGGCATTCTTGGAAGCTGAGAATGAATGCTGCTAAGAAGGGGGTTAGGGCTAGATTTTTCTCTCATAGAGTGGCATGATTGGAATGAATTGCCATTGGATGTTGTGTGTGCAAGCAGTATGAATGAATTCAAGAATAAGTATAACTGGTGCCTGTAGTATGTGTCCTCCCCCGATATGAGTCCCTGACTCCCTGGAGTAGGACTTAAGTATAAAATGTTATTGAAAGTTTATTTTTCACTTGGTTAGACTATAATAAGTTTAGTTTAATCCTTTATCCAAGTGTGAGCAAACAAAGTTTGCACCTGAAAGTATCTTCAGAACTGGGGTAAGGTAGTGCAACACCAGGCAGCTCGTTGCAAAGGTGGAGAAAGATCTCATCACTCCTATCTCAGTATCTCCCATAATGCAAAGCACATCTCCTTGCGGATATGTGTAATGCTATGCATTAAGGCAAGGGCCACTACCCACTTTCAGGTGCAAACTTTGTTTGCTCACACTTGGATAAAGGATTAAACTAAACTTATAGTCTAACCAAGTGAAAAATAAACTCTCAACATCTTTCTCTGAATCCGGAGTAATTTAATAAGGTTGCACACCCTTTGGCAACTCCTATAGGTTAGGATGACCTCTCATTGCTTCTGCCTTTGTATCTCTACTACTGGACCTGGCTCCCACTGACGAGACCTCAACAAAGGTCGAAACCGGTATGGGTAGTGGCCCTTGCCTTAATGCATAGCATTACACATATCTGCAAGGAGATGTGCTTTGTATTATGGGAGATACTGAGATAGGATTGATGAGAGCTTTCTCCACCTTTGCAACGAGTTGCCTGGTGTTGCACTACCTTACCCCAGTCCTGAAGATACTTTCAGGCGCAAACTTTGTTTGCTCACACTTGGATAAAGGATTAAACTAAACTTATTATATAAAATGTTATTTTACCTGTTGATAGCATGGATATTTTTTATTTGCCTTTAAGTCTAATTCTAGCTGCCATATGCATCTTTAAATTGTGTATGTATATGTATGCCATATACATACACAATTTAAAGATGCAGTTTTTAACATCATCAAAAGAGTAAACAATAATTCTGAATTTTTTGTTTTTGTTTAATTATAAAGATCAATCAGACAAGTTTTTTCAAGTATTTTTAGTATATTACAGCGCACAATTTCATAATCGTTTTTACTTGACTAAAGCACAATAAAAGAAAAGAAAATTAAAGATATTCTTTTATTAATTCTTAATCCCTTATGAGTAATACATAAAAATTACAGATAAAATAAAATGTTATTTTACCCACATAATATATTAAACAAAAGTTAATCTTTACCATTTTTTAGCAGAAAACATCAAATCAAAACTACAGAAAGAAAAATAGCGGATGTTTTATTTATTTAGCATCAGTGAGACTGCTGCTGCATCACGGATGACAGATAATTTATATCAAGTTTATAATGTGTAACCTTCAGAGATATGCATGTGCTACTAGTTTCATTTGTAAGGCTACTCTTATTACAAGACCTAACAAAGTTCATCACCGAGAACAATGATTCACAAGAATATGTAGATGCAAAAATGGATAGTAATGCTGTTGCAAGGATTTTGAAACATACAAAAGTTTCTGGAATAGTATCCCAAGTCCTTAGTACCTTGTTTGCTGCATTTCTTTCTGTTACTCCCATCTTTAATTGCTCCTTTTCAATATTTTCCAAGTCAACTCTGAGGTCAACAAATTTCTGCCTCCAAATTGAGCTACTTTGAAAATCATCCATATTTATCCATGAAAACATCTGCAAGTTTAATTCATCCAGTTTTATAGCATCTGGAAACATAATGAATTTTGCAGTCCCTTCTAATTCTCTGAACTCTGCTCAACAGTTGACATAGTGACATTTAAAAATAGCTTTTGAAGAAACTGGTGGTCTGTTTTGTCATCCTTTTGGAGATCATTGATGTATTTCTTTAGGTTTGGAAAATATCTAAATCTATCACTGTCTACATCCCTCTTAAAAACTCCTAGTTTCATTTCAAATGCCTTTATGTCATCGAACATAACATCAAGAGTCTTACCAGAGTCATTTAAATTCAAGTCATTTAAATGTTTGCAAAATCTGCAAAAAATATCAGTTTACAAACCCACTTGATGTTCATATATTTCTTTATAAGACATTTGTTGATTAGTCAAAAAGAGATTTATCTCATCCAGGCATTCAATAAATCGTTTCAGAACAAGACCTCGACTAAGCCAACAATCATTGTTGTACATTATTAGTCCTTTGTACACTGAATCCACCTCATTCAATAGATTCTGAAATTGACTTTTACTTGGTTACTATTTGCATCATTTCTTGAAGTTCCTTTAGGCCAGCTTTTGCACATAGTCTCCTCATGTATGATGCAATGAAAACTTATCAGTGGATGACCAACATGTTTTGCAAACAGATTAACAAATCCTGCTTCCTTACCAATCATGCTAGATGCACCATCTGTTGTGATGGATACCACTTTTGAAATATCAATTTGCCGAATAGATAACTCGTTCATAACTGCTTTACATACTTCAACCCCAGTGGTATGCTCAGGTAATGTTACAAGGTTAATCATCTCTTCACATACTTTGTCAACCCTACAAAATTGAGCAAAGATTGCTAACCTAGCTAATGATGTAATGTCTGTGCTCTCATCAAAACAAATAGAAAAGAACCTCCATGAAGCCAAATCTTTTGTTAATTGTTCTGCTGTATTCCTTTCTAACTTAAGTATCCTATCCTTAACTGTTTTTCTACTCACAGACAAATCTTTAATGCACTAAATAATTTTTATTTTTTCTGAAAGATTGTCAAAAAGTAAAGGAGCACATTCTAGCTATGCTTCTTTAATATATATACGCCCCATCACTGAGTGGTTTTCTGTTGAGCAATAACTTTTGAAACCTCAAAACTAGCAGCAACTAAGTTGGAACTAGGCCTACCTGAAATAAATTTCATCAAAGTGTCACTGTTTTTTTTGTCTTGCTCAGTTCACGAGAAATTAGTTCTCTTTGTTCTTGCTCACTTTTATTGCTTAAGTTCTTATGAACTGTTTCAGAATGTCTCTTTACAGAAGTCCTACAAACAACATTCGGAACATGAAATGCATAATGCTTTATTATCTTTCTTAATCATACCAAATTTTTCAGTCCAGTATTCTTTAAATTCTCTAATATCCTCTTCATTTGAATGTCTGTTTCTTTGCTGGTGGTTATTATATTCTGTACAATCTGTAAAGGGCAGGAAGCAAATAAAAAAAATGATGATGGCATATTTATATATGTAGCATAAATATGAATAGAAAAAAGGAGGAAGAAAGAAAGGAAGTCAAGAAGGGAATAAAGTGAAAGGCAAAAGGGAAAAAAGTAAATTACAACTGAATGACCAAAGTTGTACAACCACAAGATACACACAAAAAATAATTGCTTTCTTCATACAGCTTCCAACTTTAATGAAAATTGGATCATGGGATGTAAAAAATGTGGACAAAGATGTATGGACACTGACAAAAATTATAATTTGGACTCAGAAAATCTCATCATAATCATTCTCTGCATACACCTGCCAAGTTTAAGCAAATCAAAAATTAGTACAGTTATAAGCCTACCTACACCAGTGATTTTCAACCTTTTCCATAATATGGCACACCTAGACTAATTATTAAAATTCTGTGGCACATTCACGGTACATACACCTAAAGACCTCTCGCAGCATGCTGGTTGAAAATCGCTGACCTATACACATGCAAAAGAAAGAGAAGGGTATGCATGCCATCTAATCATGTGCAGATAACACTTCGTAATCCTGAATATTGATAATACATTTCACATAGCTTTAACAATAACTTATGTTTATGGCAATGTAAAGAAAATTTACATTTATATCTAATAAATTAAACATATTAATTGACAATAAATATTTCCAATCCATATTTTAATGACTTGCGATTTAATTAAAATCCATATATATACACACACTTTAGAAAACTGATAAATTCTTTATGAAACACAAAAAATATATAATGATGGTAAAGGAGTCACACCACATCTGGCTGCCTGGCAAACGATGCGACAACTAAACGGGACAAAACTTGTATGTTAGTATATTGCAGAGATAGGTGGCTTGGAAATAGGATGTTTGTTTCCTTTTCTTATTATTACTAAAACAGTTGATGGTGTTTGTTTCTTTATTGCATTTTGATTTGGTATCGCTGTACTTAATAAAATTGTATTCTATTAATGTTGGAATTTTTTTTTTTCCCCACTTGGTTAGACTCTAATAAATTCAGTTTGAAAATGCACCGCAAGCATCAATCATGCCTCCCACCTGACAGGCAACCCTCGTGAACAAGTCAATCCCACTGTGCACAGTTGGTAATTTTAGCAGAATTGCTGCAGTTCCAGTGGGAGGATAGTTTCCTCATTAACTACAAACATTTTTGTATCCAAGTTGGTCTTCTCTATTTTCAAACTTCTTCTCTAGCTAATTATCTGCCTCTATCCTCGAACAGTTCTGTTAAGTGGTCATGCACAACCAAATACTTTGGCTATTAAACATGTTAATTTAATGGAAGACACAGCAGTAACGTATTTATGGTAAACTATGTTTAATTACATCCATTATTACAAGGAATAAGCATGGTTTTTTTTTTTCCAAGCTACTTCAGGCTTCCAATAAACAGAATGGCAGTTTCAAACCAGGCAATGAAATTCATTCTCCACTTAGACTCCCAAACAATGCCACATGGTATTGTCTTATTATAAAATTGTTTTAAAATATCTCTTTAGAACTCTGATTTCAAGATGTGTTCTTTATGAGTCCAATGAATTGCTATTAATTCATGGTCATACACTGTGTTCAAAGATAATGTGTTGCATTCTTGGCTTGGCTAAGTCATTGCTTGAAAACTAGCAGAAACCCACTCCATTCTTCACCTATAAGTTACATTGAATTGGCACATATTATTGCATTGCTTCTCCTCTAAGAAATGTATGTCTGGATGCCTTTGTATACAATCACTAAGTTATTTTCAATGCATAAGGGCAGTGGTATTTTTTTTTAATTTAAATCACTTTTCTACCTGATGAAAAAATTTATTTTACAGAGGCCTTCAAGGACCATGTGCTTATGTGCTGACTCCAGTAGATGGCTGCCCTAACAAGTGCCAAATACAATGGCTCTTAATCACTAACTTAAAGGTGAGCTTTGTATACCTTACACTTCTTACTAAGTAGACATTTTAATATTAAATAAAAAGATTTTAATTTATAACATGCCAGAAACTAAAATGAGATTGTACACCTATTAGATCACTGACTGATTTAATAGTCATTTAATACAATTTGGTCATTCATTTTGAACCCAATCACCAAAGCATTCACGTTTGTGCTTTGTTGGTGATGGAGTTCTGTGTCAGTTTGGCAATAATAGTATAGAACAGCACTATGGAGACCATAAAACTAGGGAGGTGTACAAAATTATTAGAACCATAATAACAGGCAACCAAAACAGACAACAATTAAAGATGAAAAAGGCAAAGTACTGATGAATAAAAATAAAATTGTACAGTGATGGAGAAGATATTGTAGTGAGTTGTATGAAGAAAAACTAGATTTACATAGTGTTAGGAAACTGATTGAAGAATTGAAGCAGATATCACCATCAGGTAATAAGTGTGATATGGACATTTTAAGAGGTAGAAAAAGCAGTAGGATGGCTAAAACACAACAAGAGTCCTGGTAATTTCTCCAGTGATAACATCACTGGAGAAATGATTAAATATGGTGGCAAAAAGTATGGTTACAGAAATGCACCAACTATGTAATATGGTATGGAAAGAAGGGAAAATGCCAGAGGAGTGGGTGAAATCGATATTAGTGACATTATACAAGAAAGGAAATAAGCTAGAATGTAAAAATTATAGAACAATTGGCTTGGCAAGTCATCTTGGTAAGGTGATGATGATATTGACAGAAAGATTGAGAACACAATTGGAAACATACCTTGCACATGAACAAGGAAAGATATTCAACAGATTTTGACAATGTGGTTAATAGTAGAGAAAGCTAGGAGAAAAAACAAAAACATATATACATGCTTTGTTGATTTTCAGAAAGCATTTGACAGTATCGACCAGAAAGTGACATTAACTGTGCTAGAATCCTATGGAATTGATAGAAAACTAATAGCTATATTAAGATGTTTACAAGATGCAGTTGCAGCAGTTAGAATAGGTGATGATTTGGGGAAATGGTTTAGAATAAGTAGAGGTACTAGATGGGTGGGGGGGGGGGGACCCAATATCACCAATTAGAGCAATGGATAAAATGAAGGCAGGTGCAAAAGGAATATCAGTACATGTGATGAGAATTAACAATCTGAGATTTGCAGATGACATTGTTATTATGGAAGAAGATGAAAGAGAACTACAAAAATCATTGAAACTGTTAAAGAAGGAAAGAGATTTGGACATGTGATGAACTTGGAAAAAACAAAGATAATGGTATTTGGTGAGAAGAACACGAAACAAAAGATAAAAGTGGATGGAATTGATATAGAAAATGTAGAACAATTCACATATTTGAGAAGTAAAATGATGTATGATTTGCACTGTAAAAAAGAAATAAAGATCAGGATTGCAAAGGGAAGAACAAATCTGAAGGCCATGGATAACATCTTGAAAAGTAAAGTGATCAGCAAACAAAACTAAGAGTACTGAAAACATGCATCTTTAGCTGTGTACTGTATGGATCTGAAATGTATAAGGAATCAAGAAAAGGAATTTTGGCATTTGAAAAAACTTGTTACAGGAAGATTCTAAGAATAGGACAGCACAAAAAAATCACAAATGAAAAGCTCTATCAGAAGTACAACCAAAGGAGAACCTAATGCAGAAGATTCTAAAATGGAAGCTGCAATTATTTGGACACATCTGCAGAATGAGTGAGGACCGGAAGATAGACATTCATGTTTGGTATTAACCAAACATGAATGCTATAAACAGAAGAGGTAGACCATACAGAGAATGGATAGACGAAATAAAGGACTCGTGTGGAATGGATGTACAGAAACTGCGACATTGTGCACTGGACAAAGAAAGGTGGAAGAAGATAGTTAAGGAGGCAACAGATACCAATGGGCAGTGAGCCCATGGTTTGTGATGATGAAAACCTGGCAACTAGTTCCATATCATCAGTGGATGTTGGACAGTATTTTATCATTAAACTAGTTTCAGCTTTTCTTCGATTCACTTTTTCATTTCCCATTTTTCCCTAGTGTGTTAGGCCTGATGGCCTGTCATGGCAAAGTAACTAGGCTTCTTGAAAACCTAATTAGTACTCTAATGTGCATTTAATCCTGTCTGCATGTATTATGATTAAGAGAGATTTCCAGGAAGTCAAACTCATCAAGGGAGGCCATATATCATCCACATTAGCTTCATACCTTTTCTTGAATTCATTCACATTATCTGCTCTCCCTACTTCCAAAGACAGTCCATTCCAATCTCGCACCAACATTATCCTCTGAGTTGTATCTGCAATCTTTGCTATATAGCCTTTAAACTTCAACTTCTGGTCTTCTAAAACTCCAAGATCCCTAGCCTTATTCGGTTTCCTCTAATATAACACTGGATATCACATTACACTAAAGTACATAAATTTACATTTGCTAGCATTAAACTGATATTTACATACGCCCACAATTCCAGCATATTCAAAATTCTGCAAGTACTTCATATCAGCTGCATTCTTGATTACTCTATTTTGACATCAGCAAATTGTTGTAGGTCATCTGTCAGATCCTTCTCAATGTCATTAATTTAAAAATTGAATACCAATGGAACAAGGACTAATCACTTGGTACACTACTGGTCACATTAAATCTTACAGACTCACATACCACTTTTTGATATCCATGTTCTCTTATCTATGCTAATGTTTTATAATACAATTCCATATTCTCCAATTTATGCAAAAGTTTTCCATGCTTTCAAAAGCCTTGCCTTAGCAAAGAAAGTCCAAAAATATCATGGCATATCCATTCCTCTTACCTAACCCAATGGCAACATCATAAAATGTGAGCAAGTTGCTCAAACATGACCTTCTCACAGTAAATCCACATTAACCACCACTCTAGGGATACTTAATAGGTTGTTAGTTACACACACCAGTCTTTGCACATTACTCACATGGAATGGAATTATCATACATTCTTTCTACCCCCTGTATAATCTTCCCACTCTGTAAATTATATCTGTAAGCCGCATGTGTTTTTCTGACCAATTTGCCTGTTTTGCAGGATGAAAAACCAGCATTTCCATTAAGAAAAACCATGCTGCCTCCATATGAAACCAGCTAACTCAATTTCAGTTGAAATACCCTGATAAAGGTTCTTCATGTCCTAGACAGGATTTGAACTGAGGTCTTGCCTACCAAAGGACATTCTGAAAACCAAACTGAGCTATAGAGGCTAGTCTCTTTTCTTTTTTTTCCTTTATGAATATCTTTTGTCTTCAAAATCTAAGTTTGCTATCTGTTTAGCAACAAGTAACACTGACAATAAATGTATTTTTGTATGAAGGTTCAAGAAGACCTGGCCCATCAACAAGGTGAAGAGATGAGCTACATTATTCAATTGGAAATGACTGGAGCTTCTCAGACAGAGAATGTGGGAAAATATGGAGTAGATCATCATCCAGCAGTGGATGGATAAGGATTGATTATGATGATGAATCTAAAATTAATGCTGCTTTTTGGAAATGCTGTTTAGCCTGGGCTATTATGCATGCATACACTAATCCCTCAGACACAAGAGGTAGAACCATCTAGCACATCAGTGCTGTGTGTG